>NW_007260583.1:121455-130144 GCF_000164805.1 Carlito syrichta | reverse complement strand
AGCACGCCTCCCGGCCACTGCAGCCTCGACCTGCTGGACTCCGATGACCCTTCTGCCTCAGCCTTCCGAGTAACCGGAATTACAGGCGCGCACTACCACGCCCAGCTAATTTTTTGATTTATTGTACAGATGAGGTCTTGCCTGCCCAGGCGGGTCTCGAACCTGCAGGCTCAGGCAATCCACTCACCTCAGCCTCCCAAAGGGGCGGGATTACAGGCTGAGCCACCGAGCCCAGCAGAATGCAGCATTCTTAGTATTTTACACAGGCAGTGAAGTATGCAGTTAGGTTGATTTCACTGTTACATGCAATCCATATTAATCACCTCTCATAGATTACTTTGTCAGTTTTCATGTAAAATGTAAGTCGAAAAACTAGACAAGATGAATATTATTAAGTATTTTATTGCAATGTCAAAATATTATCTAAATAAATCTAAGAAAAAAAGTCCACTTTTTCTACTTGCCATTATGAGTGCATACATGCAATAATTTGTTTTCCATTTATTGTGATAAAAAGTATATACATTGATAATCATAGATATTAAATGCACAATTCAAATATTTGACACACACATATACTTATGCATGCAACACTTCAATGAAAAAGTAGAATATGGATTCCATTATATAAATGCAACATAACTTATTCCCATACTATTGAACATTCTTCTTCATTTTTTTCTTACATTTCTTAACCGTAATTACAATGAGTGTTTGAAATTCATAGTCTTCTGATTTCATCAGTGGAAGCATCTCAGGATCTGTTTATATATGTCTGTGTCTTTTTTTTTTCCAGTTGGAGTTTCACTCTGTTACCCAGGCTGAAGTGCAGTGGCATGCTCATGGCCACCACAGCCTCGTCCTGCTGGACTGAGGCAATCCTTTTGCCTCAGCCTTCCCAGTAGCTAGAACTAGAGACGAGGGCTTCCATGCTTAGATAATTTTTTTTATTTGTTGGAGAGACAAAGTCTCACCAAGTTGCCCAGGCTGGCACTCTCAAACCCCTGGGCTCAGGCAATCCTCTCGCCTCCGCCTCCTAAAATGCTGGGATTACAGGCATAAGCCACCATGCCCAGCCAGGATCAGACTGCTGCTTTATTGTTGTACTTTGTGTCACATTTTCCTGGTTCTTCACATTCTTACTGTTTTTTAATGTATACTTAGGTAATGTGTATAATACATTGGGGGCATCTAGGTTATACAGTCTTCATTTAAAAGATATTATGGTTTAGTCTGGCAGACAGTTATACTTCTATCAAAAAATGTCCATACTTTTATACTTTTGTTTTTCCCTAGCAATGTTTATGGAAATTTTCAAACATGCAGAAATAATGAAAGAATTATACAGTGAAACTCATATACCACCATCTGTCTTCTACAATTGGAAACACTTTTCTTTATTCATTTGATTATATATCTGTTCATCCATCCATCCATCCATCCATCCATCCATCCATCCATCCATCCATCCTTCACTGATGTATTCAAGGTGAGTTACAAACGTCACATCTAAAAATTTCCATCTAAATAGTTCAGCATGTCAGACTTGTTTATTCTTTGTTAACATGGTCTATATTGATGTTGTTTTTAGTCCTGAAAGCAGATCCCTTACTCTAGGGTGTGGTCATTACTCTCAAAATGGACTATCTATTGCCTCAATTTAATGCTTGAAGCTCTCACCAATAATGTTCTAGCTGAAATGTAATTATAAGGTCTCCTGGCACGGTAGGACCCTTGGTGTCTCTGTTCAGATTCCAAGCACACAGTAACCTCTCCCTTTGTGGAGTCTCACCCCATGTTCAGTGCTGCCCAGTGATCGGGTATTTCTCCCTCTTGCAGAAATCTTAGTCTTTCTTTACACAGCTTTCTTCTCTCTATGACATACCCCACTAATACTAGCTGCCTTCCCATCCTAGAATTAATCACCCTTGAACTTTAACTCAAACAGAATCTTGAACTTCAACTCCTTGTATTAACATTGTCCAAAAGAAATTTCTGGGATGATGAAAACTTTATATTCTACGTTGTCCAAGATGGAAGTCATCAGTCACACATTGAGAACTGAACCCTTGAACTTTAACTCAAACAAAATCTTGGACTTCAACCCCTTGCATTAATGTTGTCCAAAAGAAATTTCTGTGATGATGAAAATATTATATTCTATGTTGTCCTCAATGGAACCCATCAGTCACACATTGAGAACTAAAACTGTGTATTCTTTGATGAGAAAAGTGGATTTATATGTTTGTTTAACTTTAACTAATTACCACCTGTGTCGAGTATGACCATGTTAGACAGTCTGGGTCTAGAAAATGCCCCTACTTGGAGAGCTGGCAAATGCAATGTTATTAACTAGCATTTACCCTATCCCAAGGTACACATTACAGTGTGGACTATTGGTCAATGCATAAAAAGAATTGTCTCACATGTTGTGTCCAGTTTTATAGCTTTTTTTAAAACTGGAAAAAGGCAAATTTGTTATCAGTTTTCAATCATTCTTGGGGTTATAGTGACTTTTATTTAACTAAAAATGTGAATTAACTCAGCTAAATATACAATGCTGGTTGCCTCGTAAAATCAGTAGTAGAAAAAAGAAGGGAATGTCTACATCAGAACTGGGCAAGGTCACCCATCTTTACAGGCATTCCTGTGATTTGTATTGTTTGACCCCTCTAAAGTGCATTTTATCTTTCGTGTAGGCGGTGAGCAGAAGTCTTGTACTTCCTAGTGACTCTAATTTAGGTTTGAAGAGTTATTTCACATAATGGGGTTTGATGAGAAACAACAACAAAAAAAAACCAAAAAAGCAAAAGAAATAAATAAAACAAACTGCTGTATAGTCATGTGTCCTCCAGAAAGAGAACCAAAGCAGCAGGTCCAGGTTGAAGCTGGTTCCATGACCTTCCTGTGTGCTCTGTTTGGCCTCGTGTTTGTCTTGTCATGCTATGTGCTCCCCAGAATTTACTTGCCTTTACCAGACTGTGAGCAACATGGGGGCAAGTCTTTCATGCCTGAGTCGCCAGTTCCAGCGCAGTGCTTAACGCACAGTAGGTATCAGTCAACATATGCTAAGTGAACAAGTGAAGGAAACTCATTCCATCGGTGCCTTCAAGCAAATTGGTTATAAAGGCAAAAAGGTGCCGGGCTCGGTGGCTCAACCTGTAATCCCGCGCCTTTGGGAGGCTGAGGTGAGCGAATTGCCCGAGCCCACGGGTTCGAGACCCGCCTGGGCAGCGAGACCTCATCACTACAATCAATCAAAAAATCAGCCGGGCTTGGTAGCGAGCACCTGTAATTCCGGCTACTCGGAAGGCTGAGGCGGAAGGATCGCCGGAGCCCAGCAGGTTGAGGCTGCGGTGGCCGGGAGCGGCCACTGCACTCCAGTCTGGGCGACAGAGTGAGACTCCGACTCAAAAAAAATAAAAAATAAAAAATAAAGGCAAAAAGGTATAACTTGAAGACTTACTGGGAGAATGGAAGACTTCCAAAACACTTCACCCTCGAAGGTAGATCACAGGAATGTTCTCTTACAATTGGAAACACTTTTCGTTATTCATTTGATTATATATCTGTTTATCCATCCATCCATCCATCCATCCATCCATCCATCCATCCATCCATCCATCATTCATTCATTGATGCATTCAAAGTGAGTTACAAACGTCACATCTAAAAATTGCCATCTAAAAAGGGATGTTCTCTTGGCTAATCGCTCCAACTTAGGCCTGCAGAGTACCAGGTTTGACCTTCAGCAGACTCATGGAATCTCATGGAAAGATCCAACATTTCAAACACAGAATATCAAAGATGCATGCTGCTTTCAATCTGAGATCCAGGCTTCCATAGAAAATTTCACTTTTTAGCCCAAAGGCATGGCTGTGTGCCAGAGAAAACTGTGTTTAAAAAGCCAATTATTCTATTTTTTTCATCCTTGCCTGGTGTTACTCATTAAGCCCGTAATTTGTACCACAACCTAAACTCAAAGGGCATGCACAGCATTCATAAAACATTTTATCCGTTTTCTGCCTAATTCCACTATTTAATTTTCTTGTCATTGCACATTTCACTTAATTCAATTGGATGCATGTTTTCTTCTTTAGGTTTCCACAGAATGACTGAGTCCCTCTGCAATTATAAGTAATCTTACAAAGAGATGAATAAAGACTCAATTATGGAGTGTGTTAAACGCAAGCTGCACCGTGACTGGGAATGCTTTTGTCCCTACAAGCTCAGTGCAACGTGAAGAAAGAGAGGAATGCACACACCGTCATATAATTGGATTTCAGCAGGCGCTCACAGGGGAGCATTTTCCACATGCACACAACTTCCAAATGCAACAAGCTATCTTGAGGATAAAGTATTTTTATAAAAGGATGCTTTGAATGCTGAGATTGTTTCTTTGCATTAAAAAAGTCAATATTGTGTTTGGCAGACTATTTTCTTACATCCTATTTTATTTTTGTGCTATAAATTCTCTTGAAATAATCAAAGTAATGAACATACACATACTCTTGTGCAACTTGCCATTTTTCTTTCTATCAAAAATGTTTGAAATTAGTCCAATTCTGTGAAAGTTGAAGTGTCAGTTTCAAAATAACAAATACACAGAAAGAGAAGGTAGATTCTCCACCATCATACATTTATTTTTTAGATTTAGCTTTAGTTAAGTACCTTCGCATACACATTTCTTTTCCTTCATTTTTTTCCTGTTTCTATAATAATTCCTTGTTACATTAATGTTTACTGATGGAGTTAACTGCCTAAATTTGACTACTGCTAGAAGTTAGACTTCTCAAGCATGCCTGATAAACAGAGCTTAATGTTTGGTTTGCCAAGATTCAGGAAATTTATTGTTAGGTAATTTTATCTCTGCATATCTATTAAATTCTGTAAGGTTTATATCTCTGGCTGGCAGAAGTTATTTCTAAGAACATTTAGAAAAATAAGAAAAAAATAGATCATACTTCCAATTAATCAATCAGTTCTTAGGGAAGGAACAATCAAAACCATCACATCAAATCAGTGGCACTGATTATGCAAGAGGTATTAGCCTAAGTAAGAAAAGTTACTTTTGATCATAGAAACCGAAACAATTGCATTTGACATTTAAATATGTCGCTAACTGTATGGTGAGGGATTCTAATGGCTTCTGAATGGTTATTACTGATATAAGCACACTCGTTCTCTTGACAATCTACTCCCTCAAGAATGCAAGTACATAATTAATGTGGCAGCCACACGTTTTGTTCAGATGAGGGTGAAAAATCATGGCTTTACATGGTGTCTTATTATCCAGCTGCCGCACTAACTTAAATCCTTGGCAAAAGAATGTTCACACTTTCCTAGCTCGATGACCTGTTCCCTCTTATTGCCTCGTTGAATTTGTCTTCAATGTGGAGAGAAACAAATACAGCTTGTCTGTGAAGCATGTCAACTCCTCATTAGCAAAATAGTAATAATAATAAACATTTTATATATGTAAAATCCAATAAGTGCCTTTCATTTTTGTATTTTCATATTCTCTGGCTTGTATTTGTGATTACATTTTAGAAAATGTATTTGCTTTTTTTTTGGCAATCCTTGGTTCCCATTTTACGTTTTTTAAACTTTAGTTTTCACGTATAAAAGTTCCTAAATTTTTTTTTTTTACATATCGACAAAGATGTTCCTCTTGACCTAACTCTAGGCAGGCTTACTGGGCATGTCCTTAAGAGCGCTGTGTAGCAATAAAACCTGTTGAGTCAGTTTAGCCAGAATCCTTCCTTACTTCTCACGTTTCCTCTTAGTAGTTTTCTTCCTACTGACCCACTCATGCTGCTCCTTAGCCATGAATCCTTGCTTTTGCTTACTGGATTTGGAATTGACTCCGATCTCTCTTGCCTATTACAAAACCCCATGGCAGTAATCCCCATAGTCTTGCAGAGTCTGCCTTAACATTTTAACAGGTGTCAGAATAACTGTTTTGGTTTTTTTTTTGACAATACCATAAAACGGATCTTCTTCCCTAGTTATGGTGATGGTATGCTAGTTGAGGAATTGTCTCAGATCCGTATTTTTTGGCTTGCCTGAGAGCCTGCTCCTGACCTTGTGCCTCTCCGGGCTCACTCCTTTCTTGTTCCATGTCTGTAACGGCATTTAAAATTAGAATAATTTAACACAAAGTTATATTTTAGTGTTGTATGATAAAATGTATGTGCTTGAAGTTTGTGCAAAGTCTTAGAATACAGGAAAAAAACTAACAGAAACGTCAAAGAACCAAAAGCCACCAGCTGTTCTCTGAACATCCAGCTTAGTGATCTTTCACAAGGCAAGTTTGGTAAGAACCTCTCAGTGTGTGTTGCAACCTCTTTCATGGATTTCCATCACCCACAGGTCAAAGTCCACATTGCTCACCATGGCAACACAGTTCCTCATAATCTGTCTCCCTTCAAGTTTTTCTAACAGTCTCTAAACTCTAATGCAGTGGTTATCAAACTTAAGCATCGAAAAAAATCACTGTTACCTGAATCTCCTGCAGTATTGATTATTTAGATGCTTATTTTTGTACAATGGCTTCCTGGGGAATCCATTTTGAATTTATGACTAAGTAGGTCTGAACTGAAGTGCCTGGATTTGCATTTTTATCGTGTGTCCTGGGGGATTCTGGTGCAGGTGTCAGCAAGACCAGTCTGAATATTTCTTTTGGCATCTAACTTTTGCAATTAACCCTATTTTACTACTCTGTGATTCACCCATGCTATTTATTTCCTCCAAAGTGTGATATTCATCTTTTTTCAAGCAATATACTCCTAATAATCCTTCGAAACTTACGCATCATTAAAAATTGACGATGACAGGAAGAACAAACAACAGCCACAAAAAGGTTTCTCTTATCATATCAACACACTCTTTTAAACTCCAGTATTTGTTGTTCTTTCTCTTTCAGTTTCAATTAAAAACCTAGAATAAAAATAAAGGAAATATTTCTAGTCATGACATCAATTTTTTTTTTTGAGTTAGAGTCTCACTCTGTCGCCCAGGCTAGAAGGCAGTGGCACTCCCAGGGCCACCCCAGCATTGACCTACTGGGCTCTCGCAATCTTTCCCTTCAGCCTTCCAAGTAGCTGTAACTACAGTTACACGCTACCACTCCCGGCTAATTTTTTTTTTAATTTATTGTAGAGACGAAGACTCGCCAAGTTGCCCGGGTCGGTCTCGAACCCACAGGCTCAGACAATCCACTCACCTCGGCCTCCCAGTGTGCTGGAATTACAGGCTGAGCCACCAAGACCAGGTGACATGAATTTTTTAAAACAATGTATCTCCTTGACTTTACAGATCTCTTTTCATAGGAGCCCAATGCTGTATTAGATAGAATATAAAATATGGGAAATGTTTATAGTCTTCGGAGAAGCCCACTACCAAAGATAAAGACAAAGTATTTTAGAGAATGGGAATGCACAAAATTAAGGGCCAAGCTTTAGGTTACACATTTGTATTAGTTAGGGTTTTCTGGAGGAACCGAACCAATAGGATGACTATTTACAAAGATATGTGCATGTAGATAGATGACAAACATATATATTGAAGATATGACCATAGACATGAAAGATTATAGATATAGAAGTATAGATACTGAGAGAGCATTTTTAAGGAATTGACTCACATGATTGTAGAAACTAGCAAGCCCAAAATTTGCAGTATCAGGTAGCAGACTAAAAACTCGCCGGCAGAATTTCTTCTTGTTCAGGGAAGATCAGTCCTTGTTATCTTAAGATCTTCAACTAATTAGGTGAGGCCCACTCCCATGATGGAGGGTAATCTGCACTACTCAAAATTCACTGATTTAAATATGAATCTCATCTAAAATATGCTTTCACAAAACCATTTAGAATAGTGTTTGAACAAATAGCTGGATAATATGGCCCAATCAAGTTCAGTGTCAGAGTGAAAATGCAAGATTTCATATGGACTGATAGACAATCACTATTAAAAGTGAAACATAGTACAAGATACTATGTATTCTTTCTTTTATTTTTGAATAAAAATGTTTACAGCTAAACCCCCAAAGAACTTTAATCATGGTTCATGGTTCATAGAATTCTTATTGAGCAAACTCTATCTTTCAGAGTTCAGAGAAGGAAGAAATTGGTGCATTAAGTGCAGTTATCAAACATTTTATAGTCCATAAAAGTGGATGAGTGAATAAAAAATATAGAATCTTCCTCTTCTAGCAGTCAACAAAAGAAAAAGTCAAGGAAAAATAGACCAAAATTAAATTGTCCAACAATGGAGGAACAAAGAATATTTTGAAAATTTGGATCCAACTAGAAAGTTGGAAGATTATCTGAAGCATGGTTCAGTGGACCTTGGCACCATATCTCTACCTCAACCCCTACCTGCCCAAAGTCAAAAAGAGGACTAAATAAAATTCTGAGAATTTTCACCAGTAAACTTCTATATGGGGGAAGGTAGACCAAGGAGGGTCAGTAGATAACCTCAAGAGTAGTCTAGAAGACTTCGCATTCATGCTGAGTTCTCAACAAAACAAGAAAGGTAATCAGAATACGTCATCTTCCAGGGCAGTATGCTGAGTTAAAATGACATTACCAGGTAAAATACAATAGGTCTAGTTAAATTTTAATTTCAGATTAAACACACACACATACACACACACACACACACACACACACACACACACACACACACA
>NW_007260583.1:96869-121435 GCF_000164805.1 Carlito syrichta | reverse complement strand
TTGGTGGAGATGATATCTTGCTATGTCGTCCAGGCTGGTCTCAAATTCTTGGGCTTAAGCAGTCCTCCCACCTAGGCCTTCCAAAGTGCTGGGATTACAGGTATGTGCCACCATACCTGGCTAGCTGAACCTCCTCTGTCAGCAACGGTGAAGAGTTAGGAGTCCCTTTGGATGGGGGAATCACATACACACACACACACACACACACACACACACACACACACACACACACGTATTCAAGTAGGTCCCCAATGCCGCAAGGGGCATATATATACTACAAATATATATTTGATGTCTATCTGCAATTAAAGTTGAACTGTTTGTCATGTATTCTTTTTTGTTCTGGAAGATCTAAGTTGGGGGCATCAGCTGACTGTCACAGGACTTAAATATGTCCCTGGATGAGGAAAGAGTCCTGGAACAGGATTTGTCAGAGGATCTATCCGAGTTGGTCATATCTATAAACCAGAGAAAATGTTTAAAAGTGATACCGATAACTCATACTGTAGCTCAAAGGGTCAAACACAGACTGAGGGTGAAAAGAAGGAAAAGAAATGAATTAAAGTGCACTGGGATTACATCAAGGAAATTTAGAGATCTGTAGATGTCCATCTTAAAGTTTGGTGAGAAGAAAAGATATGACATAGCAGCCTACAGACATCCTAGACCAGGATGGTGAAGTAAGAAATCAGGAGTGACAGGGGCTGGTGAGAAAGGGAGGAAAGAAGAGAAAAACATGGAAAGAAAGAATGAGGAGAAGTAAAAGAGGGACAAGAAGAAAGAGGCAAGGGAAGAGGAAGGGAAATATGCAAATACAGATGAAGGGTTCAGTTTGGTGGGGGAGAAAAACAGCCCAAGGAAAGGAAGTGTACTTACTACTGGGGCTTAAGATTCTAGAAAAACTCTGAATGAATGAAATTCCAAAGCAAGATTTTTTTAAAGTTCAAAAGAACATTAAAGATTACTCATTAGAACAACAGAATATCAGCCAGGCTCGGTGGCTCAGCCTGTAATCCCGTGCCTTGGGAGGCTGAGGTGAGTGGATTTCCTGAGCCTGCAGGTTCAAGACCCACCTGGGCAACTTGGTGAGACCTCATCTCTACAATAAATCAAAAATTAGCCGGGTGTGGTAGCGTGCGCCTGTAGTGCCAGCTACTTGGAAGGCTGAGGAGGAAGGATCACCAAAGCCCAGCAGGTTGAGGCTGCGGTGGCCGGGAGCAGCCACTGCAATCCAGACTGGGTGACAGAGTGAGACTCCAACTCAAAAAAAAAAAAACAAAAAAAACAGAATTCCATTAAACATGAGATCCCAAAGCTAAGAAAATATCCAAAGTAACACTATTACAGAAGAATAATAAATCAGAAAAGTCAAAAAAAAAAAAAACTGGCATGCTTGAAAATGCAACGGATGTTATGAACAAAAGGCTTGAGATAAACATAGCGTTTGCAGAGAAAAAAGACAAAGGATAAAGCAATTAGAAGAAAAGGCGATGTATGTGAAAGACAAAGACCTCTGCATGTGCACGTGCATGTGTGTGTGTTTGTGTGTGTGCATTGCAGGAGTGTTTTCCTAAAAAGATGAATTAAGCATGCACATAAAAGAGCATGCAATACAATAGAAAAACATGTTAATAATGAACAACAATGTAATATACATCGAGTAATTTATCAAACTTTATAAATAAAGGACATGATTCTTCAAATATGTAGGCAAGACAAACAAATCATTGACAAAAAGAAAAAACAGACTGGCCTCAGACTTCTCTATAGCCATATTCAATGATACAAGGTAAAAGAGTTATGAACACAAACTTCTAAGAGAAGGAGGGGGAAAAAGGATCACCCAGGAAAACTCTACCCATACAACTGAACAGTCAAATATAAAGACAGCAGTCATACATCTCAACCATGTCAAAGCTCTAGAAATATAGCCCCCATGAACTTTTTCATAGAAAAAAAATTGATGCAATCCAGCTGACCAGGTTCTCAATAAAAATAAAATGTAAGGAATACAAATGCATAATAAAAGGCCTGGTGATGAACACTAAATCCAGTAAATGTTTTGCTATGACTGAACATCTGGGGAATTGCGGGCACAGCACAGATGGTAAATTTTATAAACTCTAACAATCTAAAATATAACTTGTAAATACTGGAAATGTGGGGTGGAGTAGTGGGTGAAAGTATAAGAATGCTAATTATCTTTCTCCCACGGTAGAGAATTCACTGATGTAACCTCGAACTGAAAAATGTAGCTAAAAATCACAATGATTAGAAACACTTAATAGAATTAATATTTTTTAATTAAAATTATCTCAGCTTCATTATTTTTATTTTCTATATTATTTTTGTCAAAAACAAGTAAACTTAAACTTAGGATTTTAACATTAAAAATGTATAACTATACATGTATTTATTTGTGTTTCACACATACAATAAGATGTCTAAAAAAATTATTCAGATGAGTGTGATTTTTGGACAATGTATTGCTTTGTCATTTTGCATGCAGCATGAATTTTTTTCTTATTATGATCCTATATTATTTTTTTTAAGTTGGAGTCTCACTCTGTCACCCAGGCTGGAGTGCAGTGGCACACTCATGGCCACTCCAGTGTCAACCTGTTGGGATCTGGCAATCCTTCTGCTTCTGCCTTCCAAGTAGCGGGAACTATAAGCATGTGCTACCACACCCAGCTAATTTTTTATTTATTGTAGAGACAGGGTCTCACCAAGTTGCCCAAGCTGCTCTTGAACCTGTAGGCTCAGGCAATCCACTCCCTTGGCCTCCCAGAGTGCTGGGATTACAGGCTAAGCCACCGAGCCCAGCTCCCGTATCATTTCAATAGAAAAAAAACCCACAAAGTTCTAATGACAGATAAAGTCATTTTATACGTTAGTAAACACATTACTAGTGTTTGAATTTGTTTTTTGTTTTCTTTCTTTTTTCTTTTATCAATTCAAGTACTATAGGAATATCTTGAGATAAAATTGCTGCATTTGTTTCATTAGAGTCAATATTTTGTCCTCATTGTAGCATCCTCACTACAACAAATGAATGAAAGAAAGGTAATGTGGAATGGTAGAAAATAGTATTAAAACTACAGCTTTGAGAAAGTAATCTTTGATCTAGATTGTTTTGTAATAAACTGTATGACCTCTCTTAACGTACCATCTCCACTAAGTACAGCTGGGATCAGAATGCAGACCAACTAGTTCCAGTCCATGGGAAAAATTACTGAACTAACCCAGTCCAACAAAACAAGGAGGCAGGTTCAAGATGAATGGGCAAACCCTATGAGAGGTTTGGGATGACATAGAGACCAGACCTATGGTGATTGGCATTCATGAGAGAGAAGGGGAAACTGAGAACACTCATCACTATAGCACAAACAAGCACTGAGTTAACAGACCATGCCAATCAACCGCAAAACCAAAAAGCAAAGCAGCCTCTTAATAGCAATACAGCAAGAATAAAGCCCCACATAACTTAAACATAAATGTACTAAATGTACCCCTCAAAAGACATAGAGTAGCAAATTGGATAAAGACACATAATTCAACCTTCTCCAGCCTTCAGGAAACCCATCTGACTGCAAAGGACACCCACAGACTTCAGGCAAAAAGTAAAAAAGTAGGAGCAAGATATCCAGGCAAAAAGAAAACAGAAAATGGCAGGAGTAGCTATTCTTATATGAGACATTAAAACAGACATTAAACCAATAAAAGTTTAAAAGGGCACTGAAGAACACTACATAATGATAAAAGGCTCAATCCACCAACAAGAAATATCTGTCTTAAATACATATGCACCCAATATAAGGGCTCCCAGATTTATAAAGCAACTGATATTTAAACTAAGAAAGGACATAGACAGCCATACAATTATAGTTACAGACTTTAATACTCATCTCACAGCTTTAGATCAGCAAGACAAAAAACTAGCAAAGAAATTCAGAACCTTGGCTCAACAGTTGGCCAATTGAACCTAACAGACATCTACAGAATATTTTCACCCAACAAACCACATTCTCAAGCATAAATCAAGTGTGAACAAATGTTGAAAACATACCAAGTATCTTCTCAGGCCCCAGTGGAAAAAAATAAATACCATCACTAACAGGAATTCCCCCCAAAACACAAATACATGAAAATTAAACAAAATGTTTCAGAATAACTTTTGGGTTAACACAGAAATCATGACAGAAATAAAAAAGAGTCCTGGAAACACATGAAAACAAAGACATAACATACCAAAACCTCTGGGATACCATAAAAGCGATGCTGAGAAGGAAGTTTATAACACTGCATGCGCATATCAAGAAAATAGAGGGAAATCAAGTAAACAGTCTAATGTCACACTTAAAGGAGATGGAAAGTAAGAGCATTCCAAGGCTGGGCATAGCAGCTCAAGCCTGTAATCACAGCACTTTGGGAGGCTGAGGTGAGAGGATTGCCTGAGCCTATGAATTCAAGACCAGCCTGGGCAACATGGTGGGACCTTGTCTCTACAATAAATCAAAAAATTAGACAGACGTGTTAGCACATGCCTGTGGTTCTGGCTACTTGGAAGACTGAGGTAGAAGGATAGCCGGAGTCCAGCTGGTCAATGCTGGAGTGGCTGTGAGCATGCCACTGCACTCCAACCTGGGCAACAGAGTGAGACTCCAACTCAAAAAAAAAAAAAAAGAGTATTCCAATTCTAGATTTAGTATAAAAGTTGAAATAATGAAAATAAACTCACTGTTGAATAAAATAGAGTAATAAAATCATAGAAAGGACCAATGAAACAAAAGATGGTTATTTCAAATGGTAAGTAAAATCAACAGATCCTTGTCCAGATTGACAAGAGAGAGAGAGTCCAAATAAACACAATTAGAAATAAACAGGTGATGTCACAGCTGACCCTGAAGAAATTCAAAAGATTATCAGAGATTGCTATGAACATCTGTATATCAGTATGTAAACATACCAGAAAATCTAAAGGAACTGGAAGAATGCTTGGTATCACCTAAACTCCTACAATTGAAAAAGGAAGAATTAAAACTCTAGACAGACCAATAATAATCCAAGAAATAGAATCAGTTCCAAGAAACCTCCCTGCCAATAAAATCCCTGGGCCAGATGGTTTCTCAGCTGAATTCTACAAGATGTACAAAGAACGGATATTAATCCTATTGTAAGTATTCCAGGAAATAGAGAAGAATGGAATTCTCCCTAGCTCATTCTATGAAGTCAGTGTCATCCTGATACTCCCAAATGGCAAAGACCCAACAAGAAAATAAATCTATAGTACAATTTTCCTGATTAACATAGATGCATAAAATCTTAATAGGATTCTAGTCGATCACATCCAACAGCACGTTTCAAGAATCATCCATTATAACTGGGTGGGCTTCACTTCTGGGATGCAAGACTGATTCAACATATATAAATCAATAAATGCAATCCATCTCGTACACAGGTATAAAACAAAACAAAGAACCACATGATTATCTCATTAGATGCAGACAAAGCATTTGATGAAATCCAATATTCCTTCTTGATAAAAACCCTCAAAGACCTAGGCATCAAAGGAACATTTATCAAAATAATAAGAGCCATCTATGACAAGCCTGCTGCCAACATCATACTTAATGGGCTGATGCTGGAAGCATTCCTCATAAGACCCAGAACAAGACAAGCATGTCCATTCTCACCATTCTTGTTCATAGTACTGGAAGTCATAGCCAGAGCAATCAAGCAGGAGAAGGAAATAGGGGTATCCAAATAGAGAAAGAGGAAGCTTAGACACCCCTCTTTGTAGATGATATGATTCTGCACCTAGAGAATCCAATAAAACCTCCTCACACTGATAAACAACTTTGGTAAAAATCTCAAGATAAAAATCAATGCACAAAAAACAACTGCATTTCTATACTCCCATGACAAGCAGTCCGAGAACCAAAAAACACAAAAACAAAAAAAGCATGTCAGGTGCAGTGTGTCATGCCTGCAATCACAGCACTTTGGGAGGCAGAGGCTAGAGAATTGCCTGAGTCCAGGGGTTAGAGACCAGCCTGAGCAACTTGGCAAGATCTCGTCTTTATAATAAATCAAAAAATCAGTCAGACATGGTGGCATGTGACTGTGGTTCCAGTTACTTGGAAAGCTGACAGGGAAAGATCACCTGATCCCAGCAGGTCAGGTCTGTGGTAACCATGAGTGTGTCACTCCAGCCTGGGAGCTACTCCAGCCTGGGGAACAGAGTAAGACTCCAACAACAACAAAAAAGTACCCACAAGTTCATTCATAATAGCCACAAAACAATAAAAATACATCAGAATTCACCTAACAAAAAGAGATGAAAGATTATGAGACCTATAAAACACTGCTCAAAGAAACCAAATATGACATCAACAAATGGAAGAACACTTCGTGCTTATGAACTAGCAGAATCACCAAGATGTCCATTCTACCCAAGGCCATCTACAAATTCAACACAATTCCTATCAAATTGTCAGCATTATTTTTCAGGGACTAGAAAAGACAATACAGAAATTCATATGGAAACAAATAAAAGTCCCAATACCTGAAGCAATCCTCAAAAAAAGAAACAAAACTGAAGGCATCACATTTCCAGACTTTAAACTTTGTTACAAGGCTACGTTAACCAAGATATCATGGACTGGCACAGGACTAAACACACAGAACAATGGAACAAGACAGGGAATCCAGAAATAAAACCACGATCCTTCAACAAACTCATCTTCAACAAAGCCAACAAAAAATACTGGAGAAAAGAAACCATATTTGCAAATGGGGCTGTTAAAACTGGCTAACCACAAGCAGAAGAACGAAACTGGATTCCTACCTATCAACATATCCAAAAATTAACTAAAAATAGGTCAAGAGTCTAAATGTGAAACATCAAACTACAACAATCTTAGAACAAAACTTAAGGAGCACCCTCCTGAACATCAAAGTAGGCAATTAATTCCTGACCAAGTCCTTAAAAGTAAATGCAGCAAAAGCTAAGATTAACAGGCAGGACCTTATCAAATTAAAACGTTTTTTGCACAGCAAAATAAACCATCAAGAGAGTTGTAAAGAGACAACCAACATAACGGAAGAAGTATTTGCAAGCCATGCATCTGACAAAGGCCTAAGATCTACAAGAAACTCAAACGGAAAAAAAAAAAGTCCCATTGAAAAGCATGAACATGAACAGATGATTCTCAAAGAAAACATATTCAAGCAGCCAACAGACACATGAAATGCTTAGCCTCACTGATAATCAGAGAAATGCAAATCAAAACTACAATGCAAAACCACCTAATATCAGTAAGGATGGCAATCATTAAAAAGTAAAAAACAATTGATGTGGAGAAAAGATAATGCTTCTACACTGTCTGTGGGAATGTAAGCTACTTCAACCATTGTGGAAAGCATTGTAGAATTTTCTCAAAGAACTGAAAACTGAGCTTCCATACGATCCAGTTATGCCACTTCTGGGAATATACCCAGAAAAACATAAAGCACTTCACCAAAAAGACACCTGCACGCGTATGTTCATTGCAGCACTATTCACAATAGCAAAAATGTAGAACCAACCTAGATGCTCATAGAAATTGAACTGGGTTTTTTTAATGTGGTACATATACACCATGGAATACTACACAGTCATAAAGCAGAACAAAATCATGTCCTTTGCAGCAATGTGAACGCAGCTGGAGACCGTCATACTAAATGAAAGATCATAGAAACAGAAGACAATACTGCTTGTGATCACTCAAAAGTGGGCGCTGCTTCCTGGTCAGGTGAGCACAAAGGTGGGAACAACTGATGCTAGACATTGCTAAAGAAGTGAAGGAAGAGGAAGGATAAGGGTCACACCACCACACATTGGGTACCAGATCCAATCTCAGGGGGAGAGATTGCTTGCTAGAAGCCCAAACTTCACCTGCATGCAACTAACTTCTGTAGTAAATCCTACATGTACTCCACAACTCTAAAATTAAATTATGTATAATGTGAACAACACAGCTGAAACTGAACAATTGATCCATCTCTCATGAGCCTGAAACTGAACAATTGATCCATCTCTCATGAGCCAATATATAAAAGTCAAACTGGAACCAAAGGAAGTTTCAATATTGAATAGAAAAATCGAAGTGTATGAGTTCACCATTCGAGGACCATTAGAATGCTTTCAGGCTCCTTTCAATTGTGGAGATAGAGATTTGGGAGATGTAATCCCAGAAGAACAGAGAAGAGTGCAATTGTATATGTATATGATTTATTACAGCTGTTGACAGGGAGACCCAAACACACCCAGCAAGCCAGAAGGTACTGGAATCGTTTCAGAAAGCACTTACTCTAAATTGAATCTGAAACTAAAGGAATCGCAGGGTTGCAACTGAAACCCAGGCAAATTTAAATAAATGCTTCAGATCCCAGAAAATACACCTACAGCAGTTATAGTAGTGCTTTCGCCAGAGAATGTAATAAACATCTCTTCCGCTCCACACAATGATTCTTTCTTTAACTATAAGGATGCATATTTGCTGAGAAACTTTATCACAAATATTTCATGTATTGTTACCAACTAGAAAAAATAATCCTCTATTCACAGCCATAGAAATCATTATGTCCTCAGAAGAGAAACCTTCAGTTCAAATGAAATCTTATTTTCATGCAAATATCCCTCGTAATAGAACAGATGAAAGAGAAATTGGGAATATGGTAAATATATATAGTCAATTGTCTGGAAATAAAATGTCTGTCAAAAGCCAATAAGTACTTTGAAAATTCTTGTTACATAGCAAGAAATATAAGGGAAATGTGCTGATGCACAGATTTGGTAATATTTGGCACAGTCAGAAATAGTTCTGACATTACTTTTTTGTTTTATTGCAATTGAAATATTTAACTGTCTAGTATTTATCAGAACACTTTTTTTAAGAATACATTTTATTTTACAATTGGATTTATAGGTTTTATTATGTGCTCTGAATTCAGACTGCCTGAGATTTAATCTTTAGGAAATATTTGGAAGTATTAAGGCCTTGTGAAAAATTATCTATAACTCTGTGCCTCCGTTTCCTCATTCAAGAAATGAGAATAGTAACAGTATTGTCCTTATGTGGTTGTGATACATATTAATTAAAATGACAACTAAAAAGCACTGGAAATGACAGTCAGTCATAGTATACGTTCAATAAAGGTTAGCTATACTATGATTGTTTATCTACCAAACAACACCAGCTATTTATACTCATTGTGTGCTAGACAAAGACATAAGTGTTTCCATACATTCACATCAGTTAATATATGTAGCCTACAAGGCAAACTTTATTATTATTTACCCACTAAACAGAAGGGGAACACGGAGAGCAGAAGCATTGAGTGGATTTTCCAGAGCCTGTGATCCTCACCATCCATGATTCTCAACTTCGGCTGCACCATCAGAATCACTTGGAGAACTTTCAACTGTCCCGATCCTCAGTTGTAACCGAATTCAATTAAAGTGGATTATCTAGAAATGAGCCTCAGGAGTTTTTCAAACTCTTAAGTCACGGCATTGGGCAGTATTCCACAATATGTGCCTTTCGGACTTAAAATGCAGACGGAGACTTAAAGCAAAAGAAGAAAACCTGACAAAGCAGACTCATCCCACAGCTAATCCAGGGCTGTGTTGTAGTGGCTAGAGCCAGAAGTCCAATGTGTCTGGCTAAGAAATGAAGAAAACAAGACCCAGCAGCAATCACCAGGGCAATCGGAGAAGATACACGTACCTTTGTTGTGATTAATGGTCTCAGTCGGAAAGAACGATTAACAAGCCCATTCATCAGTGTTCTGCTCTCTTCTTACTCTAAAGACCGCAACCATGGGGTAGCTTAAAAAATGATAAACTATGCTTGTCAGCATGTAATCCTGATCTCTTGTTATGTGAGACAAAATCTTCTGAAATGAGAACTATGTTTATTGAATGAATAGCACCGCAAAAAGGGAAACAAAATGATTCCTGATGAATGTAATAACCAGTTGTCTCTTTTCACTTATATTACCACTCACGTATGCATTTGTTCATGTAGGACTTACATTACGTAAATGAGTATACGTTCTTTTATTAAACGTTCTTTTGTTACCGGGATCCCAGCCAACAAACCTAAAACAAGTAGAAGGAAAACATACGTCTCTTCCCCTGCACCACCACGTTGCCCTTGCTCATTCATGCCTTTCCCGAATCATTGCATGGCTCTAGAAATATGCTAAAACATGATTAGTTATGCTGCTAGGGAAGAGAAAATATTCATGTAAAAATATTCACTTTCATTATAAACAAGGAATCTTCTTTATGATAGCACAGTTGTAGGGGTAACACTAGGTATGGCTTCATAATTACTGGCAAATCTCTTCCCAGGAATTTAGTGCAAGGCCATGAAGAATGAATCAACTACTTTTTTTTAAGGAGAATTATTTCTTTTAAGTTAAATTTTATACTCAAATACTTTCTCTACTCCTTCTTTCATCAGATCTCTCTTAATACCTGGGATCCTTATAATTAGAAGAACTCCCCAAATTTAAAGTAGAGATGCAGTAACTCTGTGTTAGATCTACTTAATTTCATGAATTCTAACTGCTTCAAGCCATAGGCGGTTGGAGATGGAAGGGAAATAGAACACAGCTGCAAGTGTCTATTTAGTGCCATCTGGATTTTAATTCAAAATATGTTCATTATCGAGTCCTTCACACCTGCTCTGCCCCATCAAAACCTCATGAATCTACCCTGAAAGGGAAGGAAGACAATGCCATTTTCTTCCATCCCTTTCTTTTCCCCTTACTCCTTCACTAAAGTTATGCTTACACAGTGTCTTTGACACTACCTAATGACAAGCTTCCAAAAGTCTTATTTTACCAAGTAAGACTCATCACCTAAAATACTTCTTATCATCTTGAAACAGTATGCTTCTATGTGTTGCTCCTGATTAAAAATCACTGAAGGGATAAGAAGAAAGAAATCTGATCTGAACTGCTTCCCTTATCTGACCTAAACACGACTATCAACCCCGCCCCCTTGAGAGTTTTCTGTTTGGGAGAAGATTAACCCTTAACATGGGGAGTCATGGACTCAGCTGCCCACTCTACCCATAGATTCCAGCTAAAAAGACTGCCCTACATATGAGAATGGAAAGGCCCCACAGAACCTTAGTACTTTCCCAGAGAAGTTCTAACCCTGCCACCTTTTGTTAAATTGACATATAAGCTCTTAACTCAGCTATTCTGTTAGTTACTCATGGTCAAATACCCCCACGTGGGTAATAAGCATTTCTCCTGTGAATCTCTCTACTGCTGGTTAATTCGCATACCCCAAAACACTTGGACCTAAATTGGCAAATGAAGAGTTTTTCCTTCGAAACACTAAAATCTCACACATACTCTTGCTACCCATCAATGTTTCTGGAAAAAATGAACCAGGGACCAGTAGATGATTTTTCAAGATTTTTCTCCACATTACAAGGAGCTTATGAGTTTTCCCCAAGTACCTGGATTCTTCTATTGCAAAAATGTAAGTCATAGCCCAGACTATAATATTTAGATAGAGCCAACCCTAGAAGGATTTGATATATTTCACTACTTCAACTGACAATTAATTCTTTTCAACCACAAATTAAGTTGCCAGGAACTAGAGGAAGGGCAAAAATAAAATTATTGTCAAACCCATGTGTTTGCCTTGTGAGATCAGAAATATCTTCTTCGAAAGTTCAGGATTCACATGACAGCCAATTGGTATAGAAGCTGCCATGTTCAAAGCAGTCCATGTTCCAGCCTTGGAAAGGCTCACAGAAGAAACGCTTATTACCCATATAAGTCATCAGCAGCGAACAACTGGTCATAATTAATTAACTAACCCAAACCAATCTAAGCTAATGTAGATTTTGAGTCAGAACAAATGACTCTAAGCCAATTAATGCAATCCACGAATTATTACCAACCAACAAATTATATAATACGGCCCAAATATTAGATGGAACATCCTACTGCATCCCATCTTTGTCTAAAATTCAAATTTAACCTAACAGTCTTACTTTTTAAGTTCTCCAGAGTCATCTAATATGGAGAGAGGATTGAGAGTTACTACAACATCGTAAGTGTCTACACCCTAACTAAATATCCTGTTTTCTTCTTTTCTTCTTCTTGTTCAGATTATTTCTCTTTAGGGATAAGAGTAAATAATAGAATACGACCAAATCTCAAGTAACAGCCCTTTACAGAGCAAAGATAAAAGTCTCTGTATCTAACTACGCTATACATCACTGCCAAATAAAAATACAGAAAATCTCAATAATTCAAAGTGCTAATTAAGCTGATGTATAGCTTCACCCCTAGTGCCTAGCATAACAATTAGTCATGTAGCAGGGCTCTGAGGGAGTGGTGTATGGAATTATCAGGACTTCAACTGCATGAACAAAGCAGGGTAAGAGAACGCTAGTCCCAGCTACTCGAAGTACAGTGCATGGACCCATGTCATCAGCATCAGCTAAAGCTTGTTGGAAACGCAGACTCTCAGGTCACACCAAGACCTGCTGAATTAGAACTGGTTTCAGCAAAATCTCCAAAGGGATGTAGATACACATTAAATTTTTCAAATACTGCTCTAAGTCATGTAATTTGACCAAAAAAACAAGTAAATATGAGCATCCAGGGATCAGGCTAAGCCCTTCTCACCACTGTCAATCCATCCTAAAGAAGGCAGGTTAGAGGATGGTTGAATTGAACCAACAGATACTTCCGCAAATTTGCACTCAAAAAGGAGTTAAGAAGACACAAAATGAAGTTGTAAACCTTTCAAAAGCAGACTTTTTTCCCGTTGGCCAATTTCTAGAAGCAGCAGGTAACCCCTCAATCCTATAAATAGATGAGATGCCTAGGTGAAAGGATATCCCTTGACCCTCCACACTCAATGACCCCAACTAGGTGAGTAATTAAGGTCAGTTTATTGCCCTTCATATACTCCTTCTCAGACAGAGCCTAGGATGTAGTCCTGTGAGTTTGAAAGAGGAACGTCTCATCAAATTTAAACCTTCAATAAACAAGTGGGTGCATTTATTCCAAGTACAACCATAAAATCTGCAGCCAGAAGACCAGGTCAATCTTGTTTGAAGTGCACACATATTGATAAAAACATGATTTGAGCTACATTTCCTTGAGAAATACACTTACTATAATATATGATAGTCATAAGAATGCTGAGGACAGTGTATATTTAATAAGGTTTATGATCTCATCTCCCTAAAATTACCTTGGGGGTGCATGGCCATTTTTTCCACCAAGGACAAGAAATATCAATATGTATAGTAGAATTGGGTCATGTTTTATTTAAATACATTCCCATTCAGTGTTTTGAAAGTGTTAACACAGTCTTTCTTAAGCAATTTGACAGCCTTCTAGGAAATATCTCACTTTTGAGTGCTACCTAGCAAAGGAGACACAATGATACAAACCAGGTAACTGCCCCATGTATCAGGGAAGGGAAGAAAATATGGGAGGTTGGTTGGGTCAGGTAATTTGCCAGTTGCAAAATGGAATTTGTAATCGATTGATTTGTGATCATGGATTGGGCTAAGCCTTTCCCACCACTGCTGTCAATCCATCCTAAAGAAGGCGGATTAGAGGATGGTTGAATTGAACCAACAGATACTCCCGCAAGTTTGCACTCTTGTGTTTTCCAGGACAGTACAAATGTGTCACAAAATGATCACAGGAAACTTGCTTCTTTTCAATATCCGAGACAAGTGGTAGGTATTTATCAAAGGAAATTAGACTGAGGCTGTTGCCATAGAATCAGAGAGAAATTAAGTTCAGATGATCTCTACCAAGTAGGTCTAAACCCTCACATACGAAGAGGAAATATGTTATTTCTAGTTTCTCTTGTTCCCTGAAAGCAGAACTGCAATTCCATGAGAACAGTTCTTTTCCTTCAGCCACCGATCAGGGAAAACGCTCTCACTCAGCCTGAATCAAGAGTGAATGTCTGTGTGTCTATGACAATCAAGATGATTTTTTTTTTTCCTTGCCAGTGATTGGTTTAGAAACAGCTATGTGATATCATCTTGCAAATGTGATTCTGCTATGGAGGCTAAATTTTTCTTGACCCTCTAAAGAGAGACGCTTAAAGAGTGACATTTTTATCTTTGGATACATTTATCTACATAACATACTTGGAATTGCAACAAGCCATCTCGGGACCATGAGAGAAGCTAACCTTAGAAAAACCAACACTCTGAAGTTTAAAGAAAGAAAAAAATAGAGACCTGGGTCCCTGATCATTTTACTGAGCCAATGAATAAATCAAATCTGGAACCACTTAATTTTTTATGTAAGATAATAAATCTGTTTTGAACTCATTTTTTACTTGCTGCCAAAACTTTCTTAACAAATGAAGAACACTAGCCAGAGAGTCCATCATTCCTGTCACATATATTTTAGAAAGACTAGGTGGAAACACTCGTGCCATACACAGATACGTGACTATTCACAAAATGTTTGTATTCCCAAACAAAAGGGAAAGTGTCCTACAAACTGAAGGCAATATGTTATTTCATTAAGTATGAGAGTAGACCTCATATTTAATGGTGTTTCTTTCTAGAAAATGAAGGCATAAAATCTACTTGAAATTCTATATTTAGGAGTTAATCAATCTGAATTTAAAATATCAGGCTGGTTCCTACCTAAATACATGATCTCCATCTAGATTGGCTGTTTCTAGTAACTGGTTTTCTGATCATTGCATATGACGTTTCTTCAGATTGCCCACAGCTATCATGAAAAAAGAAAGTCTCAATTGGAATTGGCTTGAAAAATAAAGAGAATGTGTAGGCTCACAAAATACCATCCCTCTAATTATGGTATCTAGAGAGAAAGTTTCTTTTTCTCAGAAGTCTAAACAAACGTCTCACAACTCGCTGGTTGTGATTGCATACAACCTCATGGCTAGCTTAAAGGAATGGCATGCATCAAATGGTGGAGGCTAATCATTGCCCACTCCTGGAAATGGATTGGGGTTCATTCTACCTATGCCAGCAGGGTGATGAAGAAAGGGGGAAGTCCAAAAGGAAAGCCATGGTCCTCTTTGCCGGGAGCCGCAATCACTAGCAAAAGTAAGGTAAAAGGGACCTGAAAACAGGAAAAACGCCGGCTGGGAGCAAGGCCCCAGTAAAATGCGGCCATGACAGAGGCAAGGCCCCATGGATCCTGTTGATGGACCTTCCCTAACTTTGAAGGGCTGCGTGCATAGGCTTGAGAATATTCCCGCTTTAGTTGAGATAATAGATGCGCAAATGGATGATGGCATTTGACAGCAAAAATTATACATAGGCATAATGGAGGTGAGATTGCAGCAAAAAGGGTGCCCCTTAGAATGTGCAAGGTTGTGGAATTAGCAATAAACCTATGTATAAAAATGTAAAAAGGGCTCAACAGCAAAAAAATTCTCCCCTGAAGGGACAAGGGAATGCAAATTTTGAAACCTTTAGCTAAAAAGGAAAAACAAGTACTTCCTCATATCCTTTATAAGTAACAACATTGACAGTTGTGATTGATGAGGAAGTGGGAAACTGAGACAGAGTATCTCCACAAACAGGTGTTTTTGGGAAAAACAAGTCACAGACATGCCTTTTGATTTAAGAAATATTATAGTTTAATTAGAGGGTTAAAATTAAAGTAAGGATTAGATAAATAACAGTTATAATAAAAAGATAAATGTTTATTATAGATGTGGGTATTAGTTAAATAGAAGGAATAGGAAATAATTAAGTTTTAAGGTAAATTTAAAATTATATATACTTAATGTAGGTTTAAAATTAAATACATTTAGGATTAGAAGTAAGATTAATTTCATATATAAGTGTAGATTTAGACATAAGTTTTGTTTAGAAATATAAAATGTAAAATAGGTAGAATTAAGAAAATAGATTAGTAAAAGAAAAGAAATAGAATAGTGAAGGGAAGAGATTCAGTTGGCCTAAAGGTCACAGGATGTGGCTGATAAATTGGCAGCTGGTATTTTGTTACACCACTGGTAGCAGGAAGGAACAAAATGAAACTTGTAAAGGTCAACTTCCCCATAAACAAAAGAAAAAACATGATGGAAACATTTAATGTGTAACATTTTGTGGGTAGGGGGGTCAGTAAAAAACTATATAAGCTTGTAAGAGTTGAATAAAAACTGGCAGAGTCTTGAACTCTCCCCAGGAAGAAGGATTCTGTCGTGTTCATCTTTTCTTTTCACCACTTCCCAATTCCCCTGTCTCAAGCCCTGACTCTCTCCTGGAGCTGGACTCCAGCACCTCTTGGTGAGACAAGGAAGGAGAAATTGATGCTATGGAGACACCAAATAGATATTCATTACTCCATGGAGAAACTAGCATTCATTATTTAGAAAACGTGCATGCAAATCAGTAAACTTTTATTTCAATTTATTATGCAAAAATCCTGCTATTTTTCAGACATTGTTTTTACCTAATCAGTTTAGGAATAAAGGTCACGCATTTGACCCACTGGAAATAGACAACCTTATAGAAAAATTCCAGACAACTTTTGAGTGGTAAGTACAACTCTTAAGTAATAAGGCTTGCATTTGGCAGGTTGGTCATCTATCACAATTTTTTTTTAATTGTCTTTCTAACATTAAATTTTAAATGTCTCCAGTGTCTGTTACTTGTTTTATTTCATAAGCACCAAGAAAATAACCCACAAAGAAAATTTCAAAGAAAGTTTAAGTACACTTTTGTCTATGATTAAATCCTGTGCACAAACCCATTCCACCTCTTTCTGCTCGTCTCTGATACCTCTACTTGGCAGATTACTAGTTGGCTGGGGGGTGGGGAGGAGGCATAACAAGGGAAGTGAATTTTAAGTAGAAATATTATTTTTTAATACCCACAATTTCCATGAAATAAATTTTTCTCTCACATTAAATACTTGCATAACGTATTCAACTATACCCCATTTAGCACCACATTATGCAGTTTTTAGCTAATTGTACGTTATTTCCTCTATAAGATTACTGCTGGGCTATGTCATTCATCTTACTGTAAGCTCTCTGCTCTCTTGAACAATGCAGAGTATGACTCTCATTATTATTAGTATACTTTAGTCGTTTTAATGAGGTAGGGCTTGGTGATTCATAATGAAGATTATGCAGTTTCCAACATTGCAATTTTAAAAGTGGTTTAGTATCTGCTCAATTTACCCAAAGTTATTTCAAGTGTATCTCACACTCTAAAATGCAGGTAAAAATTCTAGCTATGCTAACCAACATTAGAATATAATCATCATCTGATGCATTTACTAAGAATTATCAAGCCCTAGCCAGCATATTGCAAAGTAGTGAAATTGTATGTCATTTATTCATTCATTTATGCATGCAAGCATTCAGGCACGTTTTAAGATAGACATTGTGTCTACAAGTGTAATTAGACATACATTTTGCCTCCAGAGTTCACTGTTTAATCTGTTCACTCATTTAGGCAACTTATTTACTCATGTTAGTTTCTCCACTTCTCGGTGGCTCAAAGTTCTCATCTGTCTAGTGGAGTGACAATAGTGCCTGCTTACTGTCTGTTCAATGTCTGTTGTGACCCTGAAATAAGAAAACACTTACAAAGTGTTCAGAACTACTCTAACTACCTAATATATAAAAATATATAAAGCTACATATTAAAAATATAGATTTTATATATTTATATGTAATGATTATTAGGTAAACAAAATTCAATTCATATTTTATGTAGATAAAATACATCTTCATATATATGATATTACATATTTTCACATGTACGAAGCTACATATTGCATATGATGAGCTATGGTGTTATTATAGTTTCACATATAAAGGAGAAAAACTGTATTTCCCAGACAAGCAAGCATTAAGATATTCATCATCACCAGAATGGTGCTGCAAGAGATGCTTAAAGGAGTTTGAAACATGGAAATGAAAGAATCCTGACTAACACTAAAGCACATGTGAGCGCAGAGACCACAGACCGAAAAAGCCAATCACAAAACTGAGTATAAAGAAACTAATTAACAACACTATGAAAGAAACAAAACGACCTACATTCGCGGTAACCTTAAATACCAATGGCTTAAATGCCTCACATAAAAGACATATAGTGGTAAATTGGATACCAAAAGGCCCAATCTTCTACTGTCTTCAGGAGACCCATCTTACTTCTAAAGGCACACATAGACTCAAGGTATAGGAATGGAAGAAAGATCTACCATGCAAACGGCAAATTAAAAAGAGCAGGTGTGGCTATTCTTGTATCAGTTAAAACAAACATTAAACAAATAACAGTAAAGACAATGAGAGGCATTACATAACGATAAAGAACTCAATCAACAAAAAATCTAGCCAGCTCGGTGGCTCAGCCTGTAATCCCGCACCTTGGGAGGCCGAGGTGAGTGAATTGCCTGATCCCGAGGGTTCGAAACCTGCCTGGGCAACTTGGCAAGACCTCATCTCTACAATAAAAATTTTAAAAGAGTAGCCGGACATGGTAGCGCGTGCCTGTAGTTCCAGCTACTTGGAAGGTTGAGGCGGAAGGATCGCCGGAGCCCAGCAGGTCAAGGCTGTGGTGGCCAGGAGCGGCCACTGAACTCCAGTCTGGGTGACAGACTGAGACTCCAACTCAAAAAAAAAAAAGACAGAAAACTAACAAGGAAATTCTGGACATAGATTTAACACTAGGACCCATTGAATCTAATGTCTACAAAATGCATTGCCCAACAATGACAGGACATGCATTCTTCTAAATGGCACATGGGACATATTCTAATATTGACCACATGCTCAGCCATAAAGCAAGTCTTAATATATTCCAAAGAAAGCAGAAGTCGCACCTAGCATCTTCTCTGACCATAGCAGAATAAAGATAGAAATCAATACCAAGAGTAAGCCTCAAACACAAATACATTTTTTAAAAAACTACTTGTGGCCAGGCACAGTTGCTCAAACCTGCAATCCTAGCACTTTGAGAGGGTAAGGTGAGAGTACTGTCTGAGCCCATGGGTTCGAGAACAGCCTGGGCACCTTGATGAAACCTTATCTCTGCAATAAATTAACAATTGGCCAGGCATGGTAGCATGTGCCTGTAGTTCCAGCTACTTGGAAGACTGAGGCAGAAGGATTGCCTGAGTCCAGCAGGTATGCTGGGGTGGCTATGAGCATGCCACTGCACTCCAGTCTGAGTGACAGAGAGAGACTCCAATTCAAAAACAAAAACAAAAACCTAAAACTACTTGCCTCTTAATATTTTTTGGTTAAACAATAAAATTAAGGCAGAAATAAAAAATAATTTTTGCAATAAGTGAAACTAAAAATACAACTTACCCAGGCCTCTGGGATGCTGCAAAAAAAAGTGTTAAAAGGAACGCTTATAGAACTAAACACCTACATCAAGAAGATAGAAATATACTGAATAAACAACCTAACATCTCTCCAAAGGAAATGAGAAAAGCAAGAATAAACTAAATTCAAAACTAGCAGAAGAAAGAAGTAACCAAAATCAGAAGAGAACTACACAAAATTGAGGCCTCCCTCCCTGTCAAAAATAAATAAATAAATAAACACAAAGGATCAATGAACTGAAAAGCTGGTTTTTCAAAAGTATGAATAAGATTGATAGACTGCTGGCCAGATTAATAAAAATAGAAAGGAAATCCAAATAAGTGCCATAAGAAATAAACACAGGCCAGGCTTGGTGGCTCAGCCTGTAATCCTGTGCTTCGGGAGGCCAAGGTGAGTGAATTGCCTCAGCCTGCGGGTTCGAGACCTGCCTGGGCAACTTGGCGAGACCTCATCTCTACAATAAATCAAAAAATTAGCTGGGTGTGGTGGTGCCTGCCTGTAGTCCCAGCTACTTGGAAGGCTGAGGCGGAAGGATCACCAGAGCCCAGCAGGGTAAGGCTGCGGTGGCCAGGAGCAGACACTGCACTCCAGTCTGGGCAACAGAGTGAGACTCCGACTCAAATAAATAAATAAATAACACATTACACTCGATCTCAAAGAAATATAAGAAACCCTCAGAGATAACGATAAACATCTGTATGGGGTCAAGCTAGAAAATATAAAAATAGATAAATTCCTGGGGGGAAAAACACAATTTCCCAAGATTGAAACAAGAATAATTTGAAACCCTAATCAGACCAAAAACAAGTAACGAAAATGAATCAATAATAAAAACCTTACCAAGCAAAAAATCTCTGGAACACACAAATTCAGAGCGGATTTCTACCACATTTATATGGAAAAACTGCTACCAACCCTACTGAAATTATTTCCAAAAATGGAGAGTGAGTCCTCCTTAATTTATTCTATGAATCCAGTATCATCCTAATACCAAAATCTGACAAAGACATAACAAGGAAAGCTTAGGCTAATATCCCTGATGAGCATAGATGCAAAATCCACAACAAAACATTAGCAAACCACATCCAACAAAACATCAATAAAATAATTCACTATGATCAGGTAAGCTGTATTATGGGATGCAAGGTTGGTTCAACATATGCAGATCAACAAATATAATCTACCACATAAACAGAATTGAAAACTACATAATCATCTCAATAAAGCCAGAAAAGTATTTGGTAAAATCCAACATGGCTCCATGATGAAATCCCTCAACCATCTAGGTACCAAAGGATCATTCTTCAAAATAATAAGAGCCTTGTCTATGAAAAATTCTCAGACCACGCTAATTCAATTGGGCAAAATTTGGTAGCATTCCCTCTGAGAACTGAAACAAGACAAGATGTCCACTCCCACCACTCATATTTAACATCATGTTAGAAGTCCTACTCAGAGCACATCAGGCAAGAGAAAGAAACAAGAAAATTTCCACACAGAAAAAAGGAAGGCAAATTATCTCTTCTCACAGACAATATAATTCTATGTTGAGAAAACTCTAAAGATTTCACCAAAATATTACTATACCTAATAAGTGACATCGGTAAACTCTCCTTATACAAAGTCTATTCAAAAATCAGTAGCATTTTTATATACCAAGAATGTTTAAGGTGAGAACCAAGTCAAAACCTGATCTCATTTACAATAGCCACACTCACACACACAAATATCTGGGGACCCATCTAGCCAAGGACGTGAAAGATTTTGCAAAGAGAACTACAAAATACTGCTGAGGTCGGACTGGGTAGCTCAGCCTGTAATCCCAGTGCTTTGGGAGGCTGAGGTGAGTGATGAATTGCCTGAGTCTGCGGGTTTGAGACTCGCCCAGGCAACTTGGAGAGACCTCGTCTCTACAATAAATCAAAAACCAGCCAGGCGTGGTAGCGTGTGCCTGAAATTCCAGCTACTTGGAAGGCTGAGGCAGAAGGATCACCGGAGCCCAGCGGGTCAAGGCTGCGGTTACCTGGAGGGGCCACTGCACTCTGGTCTGGGCAAGGGAGTGAGACTCCAACTCAAAAAAAAAAAAAAAAAATACTGCTGAAAGGAATAAAAGATGCCATAAACAAATAGTAAAATATTTCAAGTTCAAGGGTTGAAAGAATCAGTATTGTTAAAATGTCAATATTGCCTAAAGCAATCTACAGATTTGATGAATCTTGGTCAAACTACCAGTATCATTTTTCACAGAACTAAAATATTAATAATACTAATTCTTAAATTCATATAGAAGCTAAAAAAAGAGCTCTAAAATTCAAAACAATTTTAAGCAAAAAGAACAGAGCCAGAGACATCACATCATCAGATTTCAAACTTTACTACAAAGCTTCAGTAACCAAAACAGCATGGTTACTTGAACAGAGGTAGACATACAAAACAATGGAGTAGAACAGAGAACACAGGCTGGAATCGGTGGCTCAGCCTGAAATCCCAGTACTTTGTTAGGCTGAGACGAATGGATTGCCTGAGTCTCTGGGTTCATGACCCACCTGGGCAACTTGGTGAGACCTCACCTCTACAATAAATCAAAAATTAGCTGGATGTGGTGGTGCACACCTGTAGTTCCAGCTACTTGGAAGGCTGAGGTGGAAAGATTGCCAGACCCCGGAAGGTAGAGGCTACAGTGGCCAGGAGCATGCCACTGCACTCCAGTCTGGGTGACAGAGTGAGACTCCAACTCACAAAAAAAAAAAAAACAAAGAACAGAGAACCCAGAAATAAAGTCTTTCACCTATAAGCAACTGAATTTTTACAAAGTAATTTAAAAATTTCATTAAATGTTACTAGAAAAACTGACTGACTATATGCTGAGGAATTAAGCTAGACCCCTTCCTCTCACCATATACAAAAATTAACTCAAGATGGATTAAAGACTGAAATGTAAAACCTCAAACTATAAAAATACTAGAATCCTAAGAAGCACTATTCTGGCCATTAGCCTAGGCAATTAATTCACGACCAAGTCCTCAAAATCAAATGCGGCAAAAACCAAAATTGTCAAGTGGAACCTAGTCAAACAAAAGAACTTCTGCACAGAAAAAGAAACTCTTAACAGAGCAATTAGACAACCTACAAAATGGGAGAAATTTTTGCAGACTCTTCAACTGACAAAGGGTTAATATCCAAAACTTATGCTTATCATGTAAGAAACTTAAGCATGTTGACAGGGAAAAAAAAATGATGATAACCCAATTAAAAAATGGGCAAAACACATGAACAGACACTTCTCAAAAGAAGATATACATGGGACCCAAAAAAAATTTTTTTTTAAATGCTGTCACGAATCATCAGAGAAATGCAAATCAAAACCATGCTTCAATCATGGATGGCTAATGAAGTGTCTGCAAAAGGCAAAAAGGCCAAGGTTTGAGGCACTTCTGGAGAGCTGAACACGTGGAGACTGACAGGAAGGTAAGGGAAAACCCATCCCCATGCCAGGACAGTGGCGCCCTCAACTCCATGGGGACAGAGGCTTTTCCAAGCCTCGCTCTGTGTCTCTCTTCATTAGGCTACTTATTCACATCCTTTAACATACCCTTTTCATAAACTGACAAACATAAGTAAATGTTTCCCTGCGTTCTGTGAGCCACTCTAGCAAATTATTTGAACTCAAAAGCAAAACGAATTGAACCTAAAGAGGGAACCACAGGAACCCCAACCTGAAACCAACTGGTTAGGAGTTCCAGATGCCTGGACTTGCAACTGGGTTGGGAGGAGTGAGAAGTCTTTGGTACTGAACCCTCAACCTGTGGGATTTGACACTATCTCCAGGCAAATCGTGTCAGAATTGAATCAGAGGGTATCCAGCTGGTGTCCACTGGTTGTTGGGGGGAAGAAACCCCCACATTTGGTCCCAGAAGTCTTCTGTGTGGGTGATTGTTGTGGTGTGAGAGCAGAGGGAAAAAACATGGATTGAGGCAGTTTTATCAAAGAAAGTGCCCATCAACGATGAATTGGATGAAGAAAATTTAGTACATACACACCATGAAATCTATACAACCAGAAAAATGAAATCATGTTATTTGCAGCAACATCAATGCAGCTGAGGGCCATTATTATAAATGAATTAATGCAGAAACAGAAAAACAGATACTCTGTGTCCTCACTTATAAATGGGAGCCAAACATTGGGTACACACAAACATAAAGAGCATAAGGATGAGAACAATAGACACAGGGCACTCTTAAAGCAGGGAAGGAAAGAATGGGACAAGGGTTGAAAAACCATCTACCAGTTGGGTGTAGTGGCTCACACCTGTAATCTTAGTACTTGGGAGGCCAAGGTGAGAGAATTACTTGAGCCCATGAGTTCGGAACCAGCCTAGGCAACACAACAATACCTCAACTCTATTTAAAAATAAAAAATAGGTCAGGTGTGGTGGCTTAAGCCTGTAATCCCAGCACTTTGGGAGGCCGGGGTGTGGGGATTGCCTGAGCCCATGGGTTTGAGAACGGCTTGGGCAACCTGGTGAGACCTCATCACTACCATAAAAAAATTAGCCAGACGTGGTAGTACACGCCTGTAGTTTCGTCTACTTGGAAGGCAGAGGCGGAAGGACTGCCTGAGCCCAGCAGGTCGACGCTGGGGTGGCCATGAGTGTGCCACTGCACTCCAGCCTGGGTGACAGAGTGAGACTCCAACTAAAAAAAAAAAAAAATTAAACCATCTATTGAGTATCATACTATTTGGGTGATGGATTCAACAAAAGCCCAAACCTCACCATCATGCAATATACTCATATAACAAGCAAGCACATGTACCATTTGAATCCAAATTCTCTTTAAAAGCAAAATTTTTAAAAATTCATTTACGATTTAAGATGTATCTTAATTCTTAAATACATAGTTACCCATACAGCTTTTTTTAAAAATATAAACAAAAATACCAAGCCGGGCTCGATGGCTTAGCCTGTAATCCCATGCCTTCGGGAGGCTGAGATGAGTGGATTGCCTGAGCCCACGGGTTCGAGACCCGCCTAGGTAGGCGAGACCTCATCTCTATAATGAAATAAAATAAAATAAAAATTAGCCGGGCGTGGTAGCACGAGCCTGTAATTCCGGCTACTCGGAAGGCTGAGGCGGAAGGATCGCCAGAGCCCAGTAGGTCAAGGCTGCGG
>NW_007260583.1:89395-96849 GCF_000164805.1 Carlito syrichta | reverse complement strand
GGTAGCGTGCGCCTATAGTTCCAGCTACTTGGAAGGCTGAGGCGGAAGGATCGCTGGAGCTCAGCAGTCGAGGCTGCGGTGGCCGGGAGCGGCCACTGCACTCCAGTCTGGGCGACAGAGTGAGACTCCAACTCAAAAATAAAAATAAAAAGAAATAAAGAAATAAAAATACACTAAAAAAACATTGAAGTAAGAACATGCTTATAAATATAAAAACAGGAAATTGACTTTTTATGCAACAAAAATGCGAATTGATAGTCTTTACATAGTCAGGATTGTGTTTGATATGTGGCTCAGCCTGTAATCCCGTGCCTTTGGGAGGCTGAGGTGAGTGGATTGCCTGAGCCCGCGGGTTCGAGACCCGCCTGGGCAGGCGAGACCTCATCTCTACTATAACATCAAAAAAATCAGCCGGGCGTGGTATCACGAGCCTGTAATTCCGGCTACTCGGAAGGCTGAGGCGGAAGGATCGCCAGAGCCCAGTAGGTCAAGGCTGCGGTGGCCGGGAGCAGCCACTGCACTCCAGTCTGGGCGACAGAGTGAGACAACTCAAAAAACAAAAACAAAAAAAATACCAACTTTCTCTTTTGTTTAAAAAGTCAAAGAGACTAATTCCTCTGCCTTTGGACTAAGAAGATCCATGAAAAACGCACTGTCCCTCTGGACTCCATGTTGATGAAAACCGTGTAACTAAGTACTGATGGCCTTTACAGTTCTAAATATAAACTACAATAAAATTAGACTCCTATTGTGTCTTATCTGATATTTAATTACTGCCAACCATCCAAAACACTTGCCATAAAAAACAAATACACTTCCTCCCTTTATAGTTTTAAATATAAACTATGATAAGATTAGGTGCCTATTGTTAGGTTTTATCTGATATTTAATAACTGCCACCCATCCATAACACTTGCAATAAAAAACCAACACACTTCCTCAGGCATAAAGTTATACATACTTTCCTCTGAATCACCCTGTTTCTGGCAACGCTGCGTTACAGCACGCCTTTCCCTGTTCCTATAGCTCTTGGGACCTTTGTCATCAGTATTTCTCTGGGCTGGTTCTCCTTTGAGTAGCAGCTTGGGTCGGGCCTACCCAGATGATCATTAGATGGGTAGACTGGATAGAAGTCAGTGATGCTTCATACTGCCACATTTTCCCAAAAGTTCTAAGAATGCTACAGTTAAGCATTTGCCCTGCTTGTAGAATGGATTATTTTGTGATAACTCTGCCGTTTTGTGTGCATATTTATTATACAATCCCTAATTTCTCTTTGCCTTTTTTCCAGGAATAAATTCAAGCTTGAAATGGCTCACTCTTGCTGAAGAGCATTATCAACATATGAAAATTGTTATTCACAGAATATGTACCATTCGGCAGTATTGTTTTCCTTTCACATCAAGTTGACACATCAACACAGACTTTGTTTGGACAAAGGCACTCTGATAAGTTTCGTTTTTTTTTTTTGAGTTGGAGTCTCACTCTGTCGCCCAGATTGGAGTACAGTGGCTGCTCCCGGCCACCACAGCCTAGACCTGCTGGGCTCTGGCGATCCTTCCGCCTCAGCCTTCCGAGTAACTGAACTACAGGTGCGTGCTACCACGCCCGGCTGATTTTTTGATTTATTGTAGAGATGAGGTCTCGCTGTCCAGGCGGGTCTCGAACCCGCGGGCTCAGGCAATTCACTCACCTCAGCCTCCCAAAGGCACGGGATTACAGGCTGAGCTACCGAACCCAGTGATAAGTTTCTTTTAAGTAAAATAATGCACATCTCACCATATTAAAAGTACAATAAAAATGTTGAACTTGATTTGCTAATAGAATTGTATTGCAACTCATGAGAAGGACTTGGAATGCTTGAGGGAGGTGTTGATATCATATATTTCAAAGAAGTCACTTTCATCATTTTTTTAACCACATAGCTAATGATATACACAGCGTAATGATGAAGACAACTGAATATTTAGCCTTTCAGTCATTCATTTGTTATTTTCAGCAACTGCCTTAGAAACAGATGATTGTTCAAGTAACTTGATGAATTGGACAGATTACTGAATATTTCTTTTAAAAAAAATCAACTAGCCAGGCATGATGGCATGTGCCTGTAATTCTAGCTACTTGGAAGGCTGAAGCGAAAGGATCACCTGAGCCCAGCAGGTCAGCTTCAGTTTGGGTAACAGAGTGAGACTCTCATTCAAAAAAAAATCAGAATTATCAGTCAACAATTTTCAGTGGTCATTGTTGCCATTGTTGGTCTAAGTCGATTTAAGTAAGAAACACAGGATCGAATTGTTATTTTGCCACTGCCAAGATAATTTCCAAGAGTGTCAAAACTTGACCATCACTTTGTCCAGTTTTCTTAATCCTTTATATTTCAGAATGAGTGCAGCCACATTTTTAAAGAAAACCAGCCTTTTGGCCCCTTTGGAAAATTAGCTACAAGGCTGAGACATATGGCAAATGAAGGACAGTGTTAATATCAAGTTACATCTAAAACCCTTTAGAGAGATGTGTTAGTCATAGAAAGACTAGAAGAAAACTCCTAACTCCAGTGCATCCTGTTCAGCCTTCTGTAATGCCACAGGATCACTATACCCATGCTTTCTCATCTGTGAGTTCAAGTCGCTTAATAATTGCAATTTAAATTATATCTTTTGGCTCTGATTCTTTTGGTAGTTGTATAGAGAGAGTCTGAGACAAAATTGCTGTCAAATGAAACTCTGTTGTGACTATACTAAGTACTCACTTATCTGCCATTTTGCTTTCCTCGGTTTCAGTTATCTACAATCAACTGCAGAGAGAAAATACTGAATAAAACAATTTCAGAAGTAAATTATGCATAAGTTTTAAGTTGCACACTGTTCTGATTAGTGTGATGAAATCTTCTACCATCCTGCTCCTCCCTTGGACATTAATCATCCTTTGTCCAGTATATCCACGCTGTACATACTGCCTGGATAATAAGTGACTGCTAAGTTAGCCACTTAGTAGCTGTCTTGGCTATCAGATCAACTGCAGCAGTATTGCAGTGTTCCTGTTCAAGTAACTCTTGTTTTACTAAATAATACCCCAACATGCAAGAATGGTGATGATAGCAATTTGAATATTCCTGTGGAGTACTTCCTTCAAGTGAAAAGATGAAGTTTTCTATTGAATAAGGAAAGAAAAAAGTTATATGAAGAGACTGCTAAGATCTACAGTAAGAGTAAATATTTTATCCTTGAAACTGCAAAAAAGAAAAAAGCAATTCATGCTAGTTTTTTTGTCACGTCTCAAACTGTAAAAGCTATTTCCAGAGTTTGTGATAAGTGCTCAGTTAGACAGCAATCGGGTTCAGTACTATCTACAGTTTAAGGGAATTCTACTTCAATGTTCTGTGAGTATCAGTTATGAGTCTGGCATACTGTGAAGTAGTTTTGTGCCTGTAAGTGATAGTTAATTTCATGTGTCAATTTGGATGAGCCACACCCTTCAGATATTTGGTTAAACATCATTCTAGGTATTTCTGTGGAGGATTTTTTTTAGATGAGTATGGTAGCCACAGAACAACTTTGAGGAAGGCAATTTTCCTTTGCATATTGGTAGTGTAGATCAGCAGGCTTTGAGTAAACCAGATCACCCTCCATAAAGTGGCTGGGCTTTATGCATTAGTAAAGAGCCTTAAGAGAACAAAGATTGACCTCTCCTGGGCAAGAAGGAAGTAGACCAATACACTTTATGGGGATTCAAATTGCAACTCTTTCCTGGGTTTCCAGCATGTTGATCTACCCAGCAGGTTTTAGACTTACTAAACCTCCATGGCCAGTAGGCCAGGGAGCCGTGTGTGTGTGTGTGTGTGTGTGTGTGTGTGTGTGTTTTGTGGGTGTGTGTGTCTACACATCTTGTTGTTTCTGTCTCTGAAGAATGCTGTCTGTTTCTTAGATAGTACTCCAATAAGGCAAAAATACTATTGATATTTTGGATTCACCAAGAAGTTATTTAGCCAAGTCAAGGTCACAAACATTACAACTTAACTCTGTCTCTAAGTCCTGAACTTGCCTTGGCTATAATAGCATGCTACAATTAAAGTATGTATAGAAACATATGTGCCCATGTAAGCGCATATATATGTATCCTTTACATGTGTTTAAGTGTATATGTGTCTTTGTGTGTATTGAGTGTGGTAGCCACAGAACAACTTTGAGGAAAGCAATTTTCCTCTGCATATTGGTAGTGTAAGCTCCCTGCTTGAAACATTTTTTATTTTTCCTGTGGCGTTTCTGAAGTGGTTGGTTGCTCTATGTTAATATAAGCATCATCAGAAGCTCTATCTCCTAATAAGAAAGTCTCGACTTCTTGGATCTAGAGATCAATTCTAGGTCACACACATGCTAGTAAAAATAATCATTTTTAGAGGACATGCACAGGATAACTGTCAAGTTATTTTGGCTCATATTCCACAGACTAGGGCTTCTAATCTCATTCCTTCAGCATGCTGACATGAACCTGATCTAATATTCACCATATTGTGAACACTAGAACTTATTATGTACTAAAAATTCTTCATATACATATTAATATATGTGTTTCAGGAACACAATTTGGTTTAGGTATCTATGACTCCTGTATGGCACGTAATGAATGATTCCTATACCTGTTACGAAGAAATGCATTTCTTTGCTATGTACACTTATTCCCACGAAGCAAACCTGGTCTCAGTCCAGAGGTACCAGCGAGCTAATATTCCTCCCAAAGTACCCAATTCGTGATTAGCACAGTCAGGTCACAAAGGCACCACTTAGCAGTCCTGGAAGAAGGCCGACCTTACTGCCAGGCAGTGGTTCAGATGCCCCAGGAACCTGGCTCAGCTTCTTTTCTCCATAGCTTTGGGAAGCATGCTAAATCATCCTCATCATGATTTCTGCCAACAGTGACGTTGAATGAACTCCACACTTAAAAAAAAAAACAACAGCAACACTTTTTCAGAGATGCCTCCTGTGGTAATACCCTCCTGTGCTTTAGAATAAAACTGTGGAAGGTCAGAGCAGTAAGTCAACTTAGGAACTGTAAATCACACCCTAAGACAGATAAAGAAACAAAGTCTCAAAGCAGAGAGGCAACTTGTTCAAGCATATCAAGTGCCTAGTTGTGTGGTCTGTTTTCCTATCATTGTTTGGTTTTGTGCTAGTTCCATCATCCCTCTTCCTCCTGATGAGGTGTATCTATCAGGAAATTCAGGCTAAATTAATTTCATCAAATTACAGATTTTTGTCTTCAGTTTATTCCACCCTGGAACTTTGCCCAACAAATCATGTTTTTCTTGAATTTACAGAAGTAGAGAGCAGTTTTTTCTGAGTGTTCTTGAGTTTATTATCTGTTTTATTAACCAGAGTGGAAATACTCTTTTCTCCAGTGTCTAAGGCAGAAAGTCATTAGGCAGCCCCTTGGTGAATCCCTGAGTTTGGCACACCTACCAGACTTGAAGTCACTTTTACCTTTTTTTTTGAGATGGAATCTCACTCTGTTGCCCAGGTTAGAGTGAAGTGGCACTCTTATGACCACCCTAGTGTCGACCTAGGGTGTTGGGCTCAGGCAATCCTTCTTCTTCCTCAGCCTTCCAAGTAGCCAGAACTACAGATGTACACTAATTTTTGATTAATTGTAGAGACAAGGTCTCACCAAACTGCCTGGGCTGGTCTCGAGCCCTCAGGCTCAGGCAATCCACTTGCCTCGGTCTTCCAAAGTGCTGGGACCACAGACTGAGCCGCTGAGCCCGGCCCACTTTTACCTTTCAATATCCTAGCAACAAGCTCTGTTGTTCACATTTGCCATATAGCAGGGGTTTCTGAAATGTTTCTGCCACCAATAACAAAAGTCAAAGTGAGTCAGAAGAGTAAAACCCAACGACCTCAAGCAAAGCTAGACAGGCCAAAGGGGTGCAGGAGAATGCCAGAGAGACCTAGTCTTTGATAAGACCAAAACGAACATCTGTCCTGAGTTTCAATGTTGTTTATGCCACATATGGAGCGAAATAGGAACGTCAGCTAACATGTATGGAGTGCTTTCTCTCTTATCAGAAACATTTGTTGGTGCCCTACATACATATATATGTAACATCACATCCTCTATGACTTGGGTACTATCTATGGTTTTCAAACAAACAAATAGACCCTCAGTTACCCAGGTAGCAAGTGGTAGAAACAGGAACCTGACTCCAGATTCCTTGTTCAGCACCCATGCTTACGTAGCAGGCACATTTCAGGGGTATACAATGTGTAAGAGATCAGAATATGCCACCCCAAAATATACCTCTTTGAACTATTTTGAGCTGTAAAGAAAACGTATTACTATATAAGGAAAATCTATCTGTAAGCATGTCTCCCTCTCTACCAGAAAGAGCAGGATGACTAAAACATAAGCATTCTTTTTAATGAAGAAGGCAAACATTCAGATTTGTCTAACAAACCTTATCTTTGTTTACAGCGCTTTTCCTGGTCAGCTTCCCCTAACTATCCTCCCCCATACCCTCCCTCTTTTGTCTTTAGCTGAGGATGGTACTTAAGCTTGCATTCTAAGCCACCTCTGAGAGATGTATTTATTTTTTTGCCTGAGTATCTCCTACAGGTACATGAGGCATAAATGTTAATAAACTTCTATTTTTCTTTGGTAACCTGACTTTTTTCTATAGGGCATCCCAGTTAACAATGAAGAATGGCAGAGGAAAAGTTATTTCCCTCTTGTCTAAATGCTAATTTTAAAAAACAGTGAACTTCTAACAATAAAAAAAAAAACCAAACTAGTTCCTCATAATATTTGCAATCTAGGCTTTTCTGATTATTATTGATAAAATGGCAAACCCGAGACTTTTTCAATTCCAAACCAAAAACAGAATGTTCGACCAATCCAGCTAAATAACAAGTTAATTTAATTAATTTACTTTTTAAAAAGAAGCAAAGTCTATTTTACTAAAAAGAATAAAAGTTAGCCTTGAATGATTAATCAATTTATTAAAAAAAGACAATTGTGTAAACCAGTGTGGGGACAAGCACCCTCTTGGAAAAAATAGCAAAGTATTCTGATACACACAGCATTGAACTTCATGGCTTCCATGGTAAAAAGGATGAGGCCACAAGGATGCTAAGATATCAGCTCAAAAAAAAACGTTAATAATGAAGGGCACAGAGAACAGTCAGAAGGGCGTCCCCAAGATGGCGCTGCCACCCAAGACAACAAAGGCCCTAGGTTCCAGCTTCTTCATGCACGATTCCCCTCGCGTCAAACCTGCAAGCCTCCAATCATTTCCCAAGACATAACTAGCTTTGTTATACCCACCCTGCCCCCATGTTGCGCCTCCAATAAGAACCTAGCACAGCCCCTTCCAGCCCCAGCCAAGCCCATAAATACACCCCTCTCCCTACATAACTCTCTCTTGCTCCCTCTCTCTCTTGCTCTCTCTCTCTCTCCCCCCACCT
>NW_007260583.1:51370-89375 GCF_000164805.1 Carlito syrichta | reverse complement strand
ATTACAGTCCCTTCCTGTAACTGCCCCTTTAATAAATCTCTTGGTTCCGGCCGGGTGTGGAGTCATTACTGGCACTGAAGTCCTTTCAAATAAGATAGTCAATGAGCAGCTAAAGTGATGAATAAAGGCAAAAAAAAAAACAAAAAACCAGAAAGTAGATGGACAAAGTCTTGAAAATATTTCTCTAAACTCACAGGAATCTTGCAGTTTGAGCTTGAGGGACCTGCAGATAATGTTAACAGAAGTAGAAGTTGGAAGGTCACCAGTGTATAAATGAGATCTCTAGTCATAGCACCAACTGAAATGACACCAAGCAGGATTGCCATTAGTTATGTAAATGTGGGTGTCTACACTGACAGCCTGATTGATGTAGGTTCAGAAAAGTAAACAAGAACCAATTCCAACAGTGCCAGCTCAGAAACAATAGCAAGTCTCAGAGCAGGTAGCAAGGAGCATGACACAAAGATGAATTGTCTTGTAAGAAATTGAGCTCAAAAAGTCTGTCTTTGCATGTAAGGTAACTTGTTAGAAAATTAAGTTCCAGTAAAGAGTGATCAAAATATGGCATTATGACAGTTATTTTGAGAGTCAATATCATCTATAACCTTCAGACCTAGAATAAGAAACAATCATCTTAATATCAAGCTTAGTCCTCCAGTTTAAAATAACTAGTGGCCCCTGATGCAGGCTTACTTAACTTTTTAGCAAAACATTAGTAAACCAGGCTCAGTGGCTCAGCCTATAATCCCACGCCTTGGGAAGCTGAGGTGAGTGGATTGCCTGAGGCTTCAGGTTCGAGACCCGCCTGGGCATCTCATCTCTAGACCTCATCTCTACAATAAATCAAAAAATTAGCTGGGCATGGTAGCACATGCCTGTAGTTCCAGCCACTTGGAAGGCTGAGGTGGAAGGATTGCTGGAGCTCAGCAGGTCGAGGCTGCAGTGGCTGGGAGTGGCCACTGTACTTCAGTCTGGGCAACAGAGTGAGACTCCAACTCAAAAAAAAAAAATAAAATTAGTAAAAACATTAAAAGAAAATACAAAACAAGATCACCAGGCTTCTTAAGGGAAAAGCATTGTGAAAAGTTTAGGTCCAGTTAGATTATTGAGCAGCTAAGCTGTGAGCAGAAAAAACAAAAGAAAGAAAACGAAATGTAAACATCATTTTACATACCCAAATAGCTCTGCCTAGACCTTCCTAACTTGAAAATAAGCACAGAGAAATAAACACCATAGAACCTGTTCAAAATGTACATTAATACTTGATAAACAGGACATTGCTGTGGCAGAATGCAAAAAATGGCCACAAAAGAATCTGCAAAAAAAAAAAAAAAGAATCTTCTAGAATATGCAAGTTTACCAAAGACACAGGAAACAAGATTAATATAGAAAAGTCAACAGTGCCTTTAACAATTGTAACTTAAAATTTAAAAAAGTACATACACAAGAAATATTCAGAGATAAATCCAGCAAAAATATGTGCAGAGTCTTTATGTTGGAAACCACAAAATACTGATCAAAGCAGCCCAGGGGAGAAAAAATGGGCACACCCTTGACTCCTCTCTGCATCCATGCTCTGTGTAATGTGGCTTCGCATTCCTGCATGAAGAAATGGAGTCCCCTTCCCCTCCCCTTTAATCTAGCCTGGTCTGGTACTTGCCTGATTCATGAGATGCAGCGGAAGCGATGTCATACCCGTCTCAGGCCCGAAGCTTGAGGCCTTGCACACTTCTGCTTTCTCCCAAAAGCTTGCTGGGCTGGCATGCGAACAAGACTAAGCTCGCCAGAGGGTGATGAGAGACCATGTGGAGCAGAGACAAGCTGTCCCCAGCAAGCCTGTGCCAGACCGGCTGGCCCAGCTGCCCTGACACTGACAGCAATCTCAAAAATGAGCTCAGCCCTGGAAGAAAATTATTCATGTGAGCCCAGATCTGACTTCCGACCTGTAGAAGAGTGAGTTTAATAAATAGTGCTGTTTTAAACTCCCAAGTTTTTGAGTGGTTTGTTTCACAGTTTAATTGATATGTCACCGAAATGACTTCTCCTTAGGGGTGTTGACCCCCTTAACAAGAATTTGTGAGTAGAACCAGAACGTAAGGAAAAAAATTTTAGCAGGGCATTGTACGTAGAATATAACCACTTGTTTATTTATTTTGGGCAGATGACGCTTTTTGTTTTCTATACATTAAAACCACCCTTTAATTTTCTTCACTCATATTTTTATTCCTATGCCATGGAAGCCTTTAATTTATTTATTTACTTACTTACTTTTTTTTTTATAAAGACTTTATGAGATGAGATGACAAGGTCAGATTATTTTTTAAATGGCAAGAAAATGAAAATTTCAAAAGTTGAATTAAAGTATGCATTGGATGCAATGTAAAGCAAAACTGACATTTAGAAAATAGATTCCGTGAAATGGAAAGTAAAATTGAGATATTCTACGGAGTGCAGAGGGGGAAAAATAAATAAATAAAAAGTATTAAAATACAAAAAATTCATATAAAAATTCTAAAGCTATAATAACAGAAACTGCGATATTAGAATAGGGAAAGACAAACTGAATAATGATACCCTGCCGGGCTCGGTGACTCAGCCTGTAATCCCGCGCCGGGGAGGCTGAGGTGAATGGATTGCCTGAGTCCACGGGTTCGAGACCCGCCTGGGCAGCGAGACCTCATCTCTACAATAAATCAAAAAAATCAGCTGGGCATGGTAGCTCATGCCTGTAATTCCGGCTACTCGGAAGGCTGAGGCAGAAGGATCGCCGGAGCCCAGCAGGCGAGGCTGCGGTGGCCAGGAGCAGCCACTGTACTCCAGTCTGGGTGGCCGAGTGAGACTCTAACTAAAAAAAAATAAAAATAAAAAATAATGATACCCATTAGCCAACGATCAGGACTACTTTCTCCCCAACTTCCACACAATATGAATAAACACTTGATTTTTGACAGAGCTGGCTTTCCTAACCAGTGGATGAAGGCTAAATATTTTATGTTTATTTAAGGATACACATATAATAAAGTTATAGCAAAAGGTAAAAAAATATAAACACAAAATGCGTGGACTCATTGATAGTGTGAAGTTAATGGAAAATTTTCATTTCTTAAACTGGATGGTAGGTGTAAAAGTGCTAATTAAATTATTATTTTATTTTTTGCATATATTTTATTTTTCTATTTATGTAAGCAATATTTAATAGACTCTCTTTTTAAAAAATATTTAGCATGAAAAGTTAAGTGTATGTATAAATTTTTTTACTCAGACTTCTGAATTTAATTCAATATTTTACTCTTAAAAAAGATCCACTAGCTGATATATAAAATTAGAGATATTGATAAACGTGTTAGCAAAGGTCTAAAATTAGATACTTACTATATTTTGTTTTAATAAGTTTGTAATATACCCTAATCCTTCAAATGAGATTTCCACAGGTTATAGTGCTTTTAATAATTCTACTACATTTTTATTATTATGCCCAAACGTGCTCTAGCAGTCATAGATTTTGGAAGAATGATAGAAATTTAGTTTAAGTGATGAAGTCTAAGATTAAGAGAACATGACTTAACTGTGGAAATAAATACAACTACAACAACCATTATTGTGTATTAAGTACTTGTATATGTTTAACATTATGTTCTGTGTGAATTGCTCAAGTAATCAACACCTTTTACAAAGTGTTAGTTTGGCAAGGCTTATGCTTTCTTAAAAGGGACATCAGCAACCCTGATAAGTTTAAATGGAAAGATAAAGTTATCTATTTACTTGTCAGCCAGTTTCATAGAGGCAGGAGTTCTGAAAAGAAAGAAAAAAATCCCTTGAGATATTATATAGCATCTCTGGACAATAGTTGCCTTATATGAAGACAGTTGCCATCAAAGTTCCCCAAATCATAAAAAAGAGGTATTTAATGATCAAGGTACAGGGAAGAACTCTGCAGCATGGCTTTATCGACATTTGTGGGATCTTGGGACCCCAACATAACATACTTATTTTCAGTCTACATTCTGAATTAAATGATTTCTAATACAAAGAAATTACCACTGGTGGGCCAAATATCTCATTATTGATAAAGCTTCGACTGGAACATATATTTTTATTTTAGAAAAGAGGAATTTCTTATAATAAAACTGAGAATTAATCAGGCTTACTGGCAGGCATGAACCAGTGCAGGAGTATGCCAGCCATACAGTAAAATATGGTAGCCCTAGAAAAGCACAGCATGACCACCATTTAAAGAAGTGGGAACGAATGACTCATCTCAATAAAACAGGAGATCACAATGGTGCAAAATTAATTGCAGTTTCAGACCCTGCATTTTAAATCATTATAACTAGGCTCAAACACATCTTTACAAATCAAAATAGGAACGATTACAGTCAACACACTGTTGCCAACGAGAAATAAATGTTAATTTCTGTAGCACAAAAATCCATGCTTCAGGATTTGACAAACTCTTAGAAAGCATTTTCTGCATCCTGCTGTTTTTTGGAAGCGTTTTTCCTGCAAAAAGTTGTCGAGATACTTGAAGAAGTCGTAGTTGATTGGCGCGAGGTCAGGTGAATAGGGTCGGGGAGGTAAAACTTTGTAGGCCAATGTGATCACCTTTTGAAGTGTTGGTTAGTTGATGTGTGGTCAGGTGTTGTCATGGAGAACAATGCCAGCTGCAGGCATTGCAGTTTTGGGTGCATCCTTTTGGTTTGCTGAGCACACTTCTCAGATGCAATGGTTTCATTGGGATTCAGAAAGCTGTAGTGGGTCAGACCAGCAGCAGACTACCAGGGACCATGATCTTTTTTTTGCTGCAAGTTTGGCTTTAGGAAGTGCTTTAGAGTTTCTTCTCAGTCCAACCACTGAATTGGTTGTCGTCACTTGTATAAAATCCACTCTTTTTTTTTTGAGTTGGAGTCTCACTCTGTCGCCCAGACTGGAGTGCAGTGGCCGCTCCCGGCCACCGCAGCCTCGACCTGCTGGCCTCCGGCGATCCTTCCACCTCAGCCTTCCGAGTAGCTGGAACTACAGGCGCGCGCTACCACGCCCGGCTAATTTTTTTGATTTATTGTAGAGATGAGGTCTCGCTGCCCAGGCGGGTCTCGAACCCGTGGGCTCAGGCAATCCACTCACCTCAGCCTCCCAAAGGCACGGGATTACAGGCTGAGCCACCGAGCCTGGCTAAAATCCTCTTTTAATCGCATGTCACAATCTGATAGAGAAATGGTTTGTTGTTGTTGCATAGAATAAGAGAAGACAACGCTTCAAAACAACAATTCTTTAAATTTTCAATCAGCTCATGTGGTGCCCACTGATTGAGCTTTTTCACCTTTTCAATTCGCTTCAGATGCTGAAAGACCATAGAGCAGTCGACATTGAGTGCTTCGACAACTTCTTCTGTAGTTGTAAGAACATCAGCTTTGATGATTGCTCTCAATTGGCTGTTGTCAACTTCCAATGACCAGCCACTATGCTCATCACCTTCAAGGCTCTTGTCTTCTTGGCAAAACTTCTTGAACCACCACTGCACTGTTCGTTAGCTGTTCCTGGGCCAAATGTGTTGTTGATGTTGCGAGTTGTCTCTGCTGCTTTACAATCCACTTGGAACTTGAATAAGAAAATTGCTCAAATTTGCTTTTTGTCTAATGTCATTTCCATAGTCTAAAATAAATATAAAATAAACAGCAAGTAATAAGACATTATCAAAAAAAACATAAAGCAAGAAATGCACATTAAAATTGTGTATGATCAAGTTCAGTGGCTCAGTTTGTAATCCCAGCACTTTGGGAGCCTGAGGCGAGTGGATGGCCTGAGTTGCGGGTTCAAGACCAGCCTGGGCAACTTGGTGAGGCCTTGTTTCTACAATAAATCAAAAATTAGCAGGTGAGGTAGAGCACGCCTATAGTTCCAGCTACTTGGAAGGCTGAGGCGAAAGGATCGCTGGAGCCCAGCAGGCTGAGGCTGCAGTGGCCGTGAGCGTGCCGCTGCCTTCCAGCCTGGGTGAAAGAGTGAGACTCTGACTCAAAAAAAAAAAATTATATATATCACAACCACATTTATTAAGCAGGTATTCCACTACCAAACAATTAATTGGATTCAACTCCTTAGCTTCATTATGACATGCTAATTATTTTCCAGAAAGAAGATCAGCAGTCTATTAAGACAGACTTTGCTACAGGTTACATGTGTGTTCCCCCAAACTTTATGCTGAAATTTAACGCCAGCTTTGGGCAGATCCCTCATGCATAGATGAATGCCTTTCCTGCAGAAAAGCAGTAAGTTCTTGTTCTGTTTTTGTGTGAGCTGATTGTTAAAAAGAGCCTCACACCTTTCCCCTCTCTTGCTTTGTTTCTACTATATGATCTCTGCATGTCAGTCACCCTTCCCTTTTGCTGGGAGTAAAAGCTGAGGTTTCACCAGATGCTCAATCTTGCAACCATCAGAACTGTGAGCCAAATAAGCCTTAAAAACATTGCCCAGTCTCAGGCACTTTTTAAAAAGAGCAACACAAATAGACTAAGACTGAAAACTGTTACTGAGGAGTGGAGTGATGCTATTTAGACAATGAAAATGTGGACGTGGCTTTGAACCTGGGTTATTGGCAGAGGTTGGAAGTGTTTGGATGGCTAAGAATAAGACAAAAAAAAAGAAGTAAAGTTTGGGACTTCATAGAGATTGGCTAGGTGGTTGCGACCAAAATGTTGATAAAAATATAGATAGCAAAGGCCATGCTGAGGAGGACTCAGATGAAAAGGAGAAACTCAGATCAAATGGGCACTAGAGCAAAGGTCACCATTCTGTGACATAGCAAAGCACTCAGTGGAGGGACAAACATAGGAGCAATGACCTGGGATATTTGGCAGAAGAAATTTCTAAGCAGCAAAGTCTTGAAGTAGTGAGTGGCTACTTTTTATTTTTTTTTGAATTAGAGTCTCATTCTTGTCACCCAGGCTGGAATGCAGTGGCATGCTCATGGCCACCACAACCTCTACCTGCTGGGCTTAGACAATCCATCTGCCTCAGCCTTCCAAGTAGCTGGAACTATAGACGCACGCCACTGAGCCCAGCTAGTTTTTGTGATTCATTGTAGAGACAAGGTCTCACCAAGTTGCCCAGGCTAGTTTGAACCCCTGGATTCAGTCAATCCTCTCGCCTTGGCCTCCCAAAGTGCTGGGATTGCAGGCTGAGCCACCACACCCAGCCGTGAGTGGCTACTTTAACAGTTCACACTCAGATATGGCAACAAAGGCATGATCTAAAGGTGTCATCTCCAATTAAGGTAACAGCGCACACATTTGAGAGATTAACAGCCTGGCCATGTGGTAGAGAAAGAAAGAGCCTGTTTAGGTGAGGAATTCAAGTGTGCTGTGCAGGCCATTTGCTGGAGAGATGAGCATGGATAACAGGTGGCCAGGTGCTGATAAGTCAAGACCATGGGCAAAGGGCCCTTGAAGGCATTTCAGGTATCTTCCAGGTAGGTGCCGGTCCCCGGGACAAGACTGGAGGCCTAAGAGGGAGAAGGCTTCGGGGCACAGGCCTACACAGTGTTGCTGCCCTATGCTGTCTTGAGATGCTACTCCCCACATCCCTGCTGCTTTGGTTCCAGCCTCAGCTCAAGGGGCCCCAGTTACTGTCTGGGCTGATGCTCCAGACAGTGTGCACAGGAAGCCTTTATGGCATCCATGTAATGCTAAGTCTGCAGGCACCCAGAGTTCGAGAGTCGTGGCGGCTTGGCGGATTCACCGACATTTCAGAGAATGTCTCAGGAACCTTGGCAGTACAGGCCTGCCTTAGGCATACAGCCACAGCAGTGCTTGTGGAGCTGTGGGAACAAGGTTGCCACAGGGACCACAAAATCAAAGTCACTGGATGAATTCGGTCTTAGCCCAACAAAGCTACAGGCACCATGAGCAGCCATGTGGGTTGCGCTCAGCAGAGGCATGGGGTCAGGGCTACCTGAGGCCTTGGGATCCCGCCCCTAGCACCAGTGTTTCAGGATGTGAGACATGGGGTCAAAGGAGATTATTTGGGAGCTTCAAGTTTTAATGTCTGCCCTGCTGGATCTTGGGCTTGTATAGGACCTGCGATTCTTTTCTTTTAATCTATTTTTTATCTTTTTCCCATTTGGAATAGGAATGAGTGCTAAATGCATGTACCACCTTTGTATCTTGAAAGCAAATAACTTGTTTTTGACTTTACAGACAGACTCAGAGCCAGATGGAACTTGCTTTGAGTCACCGGTGAGACTTTGGACTTTTGAGTTGATGTTGAAATAAGTTAAGGTCCTGGGGGCCTGCTGGGAAGAAATGATTATATTTTGCAGTATAGAAAGGATGTGCATTTTGGGGGCTTGGGGGCCAAATGCTATAGTTTGAGTGTTGTCCTCCGAAGCCTTACATTGAAATTTGATGCCAACGTTGGAAGTGAGGTTCTAATGGGAGGAGTTTGGGCCATGGGGGTAGATCATCTATGAATAGATTAATGTGCTTTTGAGGGAAGGCAGTGACTGAATTATGGCTCTATTATTTCCCATGACAGTTAATTGTTCAAAAGAGCCTTGAGCCGGGTTCGGTGGCTCAGCCTGAAATCCCGTGCCTTTGGGAGGCTGAGGTAAGTGGATTGCCTGAGAGCAGGTTCAAGACCCACCTGGGTAGTGAGACTTCATGTCTACAATAAATCAAAAAATCATCCAGGCGTGGTAGTGCATGCCTGTAATTCCAGTTACTTGGAAGGCTGAGGCGGAAGGATTACAGGAGCCCAGCAGGTCAAGGATGCAGTGGCCAGGAGCAGCCAGTCTGGGTGACGGAGTGAGACTCCAACTCAAAAAAAAAAAGTCTTGGCCAGACATAGTGGCTCATGCCTATAATCTCAGCACTTTGGGAGGCTGAGGTAAGAGCTTTGCCTAAGCCCACAGGTTTGAGACCAGCCTTGGCAATTTGATGAGACCTCATCTCTACAGTAAATCAAAAAAACTAGCCTGGTATGGTGGCACACGCCTGTAGTTCCAGTGACTTGGAAGGCTGGGGCAGAAGGATCACCTGAGCCCAACAGGTCAGCACAGTGCTGGCCATGGGCATGCCACTGCACACCAGCCTGGGTGACAGAGTGAGATTCCAATTTAAAGAAAAAGAGCCTGGCATCTACCTCCTTCCTCTCTTGCTTCCCCTCTCACCATGTGATCTCTGTACACACTGGCCCCACTTTGCCTTCAACCATGAGTGGAACCTGAGACTTTCACCAGTTACTCAGTATTCTAGGCAGCAGAATCATGAACCAAAGAAGCCTTAAAAAAAAAGTGAATTGTCCAGTCTCAGATACTTCTTGATAGCCACTCAAATGGACTATGACAGATTTTTTTCTATCTTCACAAGGGTGCTCCTTACAACAGCAACCACTGATCCTTTAGGCCTCCTCATGCACAATGTCTGCTTTTGTTCTAGAAGGCTGCATTTTGCTAAATTAGCATGGCTAGGCTCTGTTACATGTGTTGACGTCCTATGTGTTTGCTGAGCCTGGAGTACCCCTGAATATTTCCTGATGTCAGGTATCCCACACCTTCACTAAGATGTGAGTTACCTCTATTGCTACAGCATGCCTTTAATTTGCCACAATCTCACTGGAAACATGTTCTACTTCCTCTACAGAAAGAGTCAATTGCCAGTAGACAGATCTTTCATTAAGTTGCAGTGAGATAAAAATGGCGTAGGGAAAAAGCCAAGGTCCCTTCCTCAACTTGCAAGAATTATGAGCCAACAATACAACTGTAAAAACAAGTCCTGTGGGTTAACAGAAGCTTCTAAAAAGATCAAGTCTCCAAATTTACAAGCAACAAACAGTGTCTAAGGCCTACATTTAGAAGAGATGTCTTCACGTACAGTCTTCCGAGTGTATATTTTGTTTCCCTCAAATTTTTCTTTCCAATTATTTCTCAAGATTTGTGTTCCAACATACATTCTAATAACCCTAAATTTAATGACCCCTCCCTCAACTGCATCTAACTTTCCCACCACCCAACCCCATCCTTGACTTAGAGGCAAAACTCATCTTTCAAAAGATAAGACATGGAGAAAATCAAAGGCAAACAAATACAACCTACAGGAGAGTTGGCTTCCAACCAGAGAGAAAAAGGTAGGGCTATCCATTTCTTGTTTCTCCTTCCAAGCCCATGTAAATTAACCTCACCCACCACACGAGGGATATAAGTGGGAAGTAGGAGGATAAATGTGTTACACGAATGGATATTCTTCCACCTGGAAGGTACCACAGGAATAAGGGGTCTTGTCTCTCATTCTTGTTTTTCTTCTCCTAATATTTTATACTCTAGTAACACTAACTTGATTATAACGTAATTCTGCACCCAGTGGTGTCTCTTGCTTTTGTACATGCTACCTCTGCTTTCTAGTACTTTCTTCTGTCATCCTCCCATCCACCATCACAACACTCACAGACACACCCTCTTACTTCTTCTGTGGGTAACTCCTACTCATTATTCAAGCTCAAGTTAAATGCCCTCTTCACTCTCAAAGAAGTCTTGATTGCCTTCCCAAGGTCTCTGTACTCTCAAAGCATCCTCATAGTTGTCTGGGTCATTCATAATTTGTGCAATATAAAGCAAAGCTATTTCTTCATATTCAGATTTATTATCTTCTAAACCAGAAACTGTAAATAGACAGTAAAGCAATTATCACTATTCATTTCCATTCAGAAAGGATAATCTCAAATACATCCTGGTCCACATCCCTGTGAGGTCAATAAGACATTACCTTTCTTCTTAACTTATTTACCTGCTGCTGCTGTTATAAATTATCACAAACTTAAAACAATATAAACTTACTATTTTACAGTGCTGGTCAGATATTGAAAATCAAAGTGGTAGCAGGACAGTGTTCTTTCTTTCTTTCTTTTTTTTTTTTTTGGAGTTGAAGTTTCATTCCTTCACCCAGGCTGAAGTGCAGTGGCATGCTCATGGCCAGCATCGACCTGCTGGACTCCAGCAATCCTTCTGCCTCAACCTTCCAAGTAGCCAAAACTACAGGCCTGGCTATTTTTAAATTTTATTGTAGAGACAGGGTCTCGCCAAGTTGACCGGGTTGGTCTCGAACCCACGGGCTCACCCAATTCACTTGTCTCAGCCTTCCAAAGTGGTGGGATGACAGGCTGAGCCACCGAACCCGGCCTGAAAAGTGTTCTTTCTGCAGGCTTCAGAAGATAATCCATTTCCTTGCCTTTCTGAGCTTCTAGAGCTGTGCTTTTTTGAATCTCTTGACTCACGGCTCTCTCTTCCATCTTCAAAGCTAGCTGTGTGATGCATACCCTTATCTTCTTGTAATCAAATCTGCCCCTCTCGAATAAGGATCCTTTTAATTATATTTAGTATCCACCCAGATAATACAGGATAATCTCTCCATTTGAAAATTCTTAACTTAATCTCATACGCAAAATCTCATTTACTATATAAAATAACTTTCATAGATTCCAGAAAGTAGTTCTTGGATATTTTTGGAGGCCACTATTAGGTGACCACATTTCTCAAGACAACAACAGTGCTGTGCTACGAAACCAATTTTCCTGAGATGGTGTCTCTTTGAATTCCGAATATAAAATTTTAAAAGTCTAAATTCTCACACCTGAACAACACATTTTACAGATGGCGAAGTTGAAATCCCCTGAGAGCTTTCCTAAACTGTCTTGAGTGGCAGGTGTTGCTGGCAACAAAGCTGCGACTAGAGTCCTTCACCTCTTAAGAGGTATACCAGTGCTGGTTCCGTCACCATCCAAATGGCCTGAAAAACTAACATTTGAAAATAAAAGTTTGGAGGCAGTAAGATGTGGAAAGTTCAATGTACTGAAGCAATACTATCTGCCAAGCCCTGAGAGAGAGAGAGAAAAGCCCTGCATTCTATAGGAATTATATAGGTTTTTAGAATATCCAAGCAATTAATTTGTCTCCTTTGTTGCAGTAGTAGTTGTTTCTCTACGTTTGATCCAGAGATTTTCTTAGATGGGCAGGACAATAGGAGCCCTGTCTAGACTGCTGCAACTTTCTTGAAAAATCCGGAGGCAACATTTTTGTTGCTGTAGGACTTTATGGTAAAATTGTAAAATGCTCCCATTGGTAGCATATGAATGAGGCAGGGGCCCTTCTAAAACAAAGAGATATGAAAAAGAATGCATTAAAGAGAAAGTAATGTGGCAAAGTCAATGTCTAAGTGCACATGAGTAACCCAGTGACAATCCTATGCCATAAAAAATACCCAATCAAAAATGCAGGTTGCCATAGAAGGGAGACAAAGGGGTTAAAATGTAATCTAAGGCAACACACTTCTGCATTCGGGGCTCAATCTTTGGATATGAATCTGCTGGGCCAGTGCCGACACAAATATACACTGCTTACTGGCCAAAAAAAACCAAAAAGCCTCAATGTCTCATGTATCTCTGTAAAGGATCCTGCCACATGACCACGCCATAAAACTGATAAACTGATGTTGAATTTGTGTCTCCTATATTACTAAAATACATTCAGGTGAAAGTAACAGTATATCTTGCTGACAGCGCCTTAACGCATAAAACATAATTTGCTTACTTAATAAGAAGTCTGGAGGTAGGAATCTCAGAGATGGTTTCACAACTTAGCAATACCACTAAAGACCCAAACGCTTTCCATGTTTCCACACCAGCATCCTCAGTATATCGATTCTTACCTTCAGTCTTATTACCTCATGGACACCAAATTGCTGCCACAGTTTCAGTCATTTTCTCTTAATGCAGTAGCCCAAAGAAGAAATGTTGTTTGGAAAGGGATGTGAAGACAAAACAATGTATCTTCTTGTGGCTTTCTTAGTAAAATAGATCTTTGGATTGGATGTCACCAGTAGACATGTTTTTTTTTTTTTTGAGTTGGAGTCTCATTTTGTCACCTAGACTGGAGTGCAGTGGCCGCTCCCGGCCACTGCAGCCTCAACCTGCTGGGCTCCGGTGATCCTTCCGCCTCAGCCTTCCAAGTAGCTGGAACTATAGGCGCGTGCTATTACGCCCAGCTAATTTTTGATTTATTGTAGAGATGTGGTCTCGCCAAGTTGCTCAGGCAGGTCTTGAACCCACGAACTCAGGCAATCCACTCACCTCGGCCCCCCAAAGTGCTGGGATTACAGGCTGAACCACTGAGCCCGGCCACCAGTAGACTTCTTACAACCCATTGGCCACAAGTGGGTGAAAAGCATTCTCAAGATTATTCACTAACAAAGAAATCAGTTATGTTTGAACAATTATAGGCATCCTATGTGGATAACCACATTGCTACAGAAAGAGCAAAGAAAAGTTCTGTAATGAGAAAGAAACAAAAAAATAGTGTTAGATCAAAGCAAAGTGCATTTCACCATGTTCACACGTTTTGCTTATCACTCCAGTTAATGTATCTATAAACTAGTCTTTTTATGGTCCAATCCAACAATTGACTGCTACCTTCATGGTTAATCAAATACAAGAGGCAAAGTGCTGGGAGAAAGAAGCAGCTTTATACTGATACCAAGGAATCAGGAAACTGGCTGTATATCCACCAAGAATTTGTTCATTCAAGCAAAGTTTTCAAACAGTATTTATACCTAATGCAGGCAGTGTCTTATCTATCTCAGCTACTGATTAATAATGATTGCATGTCGTGTGACCATCATTCAATTTCTTTATTCTAATCTCTGTTTAGACACAGTTGGTGACATAAACCAGTATTCAGATGACATCGATTCTGCCATTTTTCTAAGTTACAATTACCTTGAACAATCTCGGGCTGTGTACTTCTCAGTTGGTCTTTTACTTATTCTGAGAGTTCTGGTTCACAAGACACAGTTAAACATCATACATAAAATGAACACAAGGACGTGAAAGAAAGCAGTTTTCATCTAGAGACTAAGGGAACAAATACATTTCTGGGTTTTATGAAGTTTCAGCAAAGCCCATTTCTTATCTAGGCCCAGCAGAGACTTCTCCTATTTATCTGGAGGCTCAGTGTAGATGGTTGTGTTCCCTTCAGTTACCAGTACCAGTTGCTAGATCCAAGGGCAGTGAAGGGAGAAAAGAAAAAAAAAGTGCACTTCACATTCAAGTGGCTTCTACATTTAGCCTAACTCAGCTACAAAGAAAGTTTCCCACTGCAAGTTTCTAAGTCTTTTTTAAATGACTGTTCTAAAGTAACCAAAATGGCCTCTTTTCAACATGCAAGGGTCTCTTTCCCAAGTTACAAATCATTTAAAGGAGATGATAGGAAGACAGATGATTGATTGGTACGTAGACAGATGGCACAGGTAGGGGACAACAGCCTAGACATCATCTTTGGTGGCAGTTATTGTTCAAAGTTGTTTTCTTTTTTTGAGTTGAAGTCTCACTCCGTCGCTCAAGCTGAAGTGCAGTGACATGTTCACGGCCACCCCAGCATCGATCCAGTGATCCTTCTGCCTCAGTCTCCCAAGTAGCCAGAACTACAAGCACGTGCCACCATGCCTGGCTAATTTTTGATTTATTGGAGATGCGATCTCGCCAAGTTGCCTGGGCTGGTCTCAAACCTGTGGTCTCAGGCAATCCACTCGCCTGGGCCTCCCAAAGTGCAGGGATTGCAGGCTGAGCCACCAAGCCCAGCCAAAAGCTGTTTTCTTTTACCCAAAAGTATATAGTAAAACACCAACTCAAAAAAAAAAAAAAAAACACCTATGGACATGGGAGAAGGTGTTTAGAAAGTATGCAATATGGTATGATACTTTCCCAATTACTGAGGTTAATATAGCTGGGCTGGGACAGTTCAGCATAACTATTGGTATGTATAAGTATGAATAGTGCTCATTTTCACTCCAGAAATAACCTAATTTGGACAATAAATTATGAAGTCACTTTAGCACTTCTTCAATTGCACCACATGTTAGCACACATATAGTTTAGACTTTTGATGACTAATAATAGAAATTCAATTCAGACTGACTTTGAAAGAAAAAAAAAAGCCACTGGCTCATAGAACTGAAACTTCCAAAGATAATTGGCTTTGAGAATTACATTTAAGAACCTTTGTGTATTTTTCTATCCCAATGAACCCACCTTCAGGGAATAAAAACAATCACCTGTGAAAGCCCTGCAGTACAACCTACCTGCCTGGCAACCCCAAGGAAAGACAACATCATTTTAAAACCTCTGGCAGAAAGTTCCCGGGCAGGAGTCTGGTTGGCCTGAACTGAGCCAGACTCCCATCTCTACACTACCTTTAGGTTCAGGAGGGTAAAATATTTTCACAGCTGAAACCTGGGTTTCATGATTACCTCTGTGCCTGGGACACATTTTATGAAGTTAAAGGACTTAGCTCTGTGGAGACATGTGGAATAACTTCCTCAGAGGAAAATCAGTTCTGTTATCAGAGAATTGCCAAAGGGAAAGGTAAATAAAACAGATGTTCACAACTCACAGGAACGATTAAAAAAAAATCTTTCAGAAGATGCATGAGATGGTCTGCCTTTCCATTACAATATAGCATTTGTCTTCTAGCTCAGAAATAGGCCCTTTCTATAAAAAAAAAATCTATTATATTCAAAACATCAGAAGAGAAAAGAAAGCCTGTCTTAAGCCATCGTCCTTTATTTTTTTTTTTTTTTTTTTACTTTTTTATTTTTGGAGTTGGAGTCTCACTCTGTCGCCCAGACTGGAGTGCAGTGGCCGCTCCCGGCCACCGCAGCCTCGCCTGCTGGGCTCCGGCGATCCTTCCGCCTCAGCCTTCCGAGTAGCCGAATTACAGGCGCGCGCTACCATGCCCAGCTGATTTTTTGATTTATTGTAGAGATGAGGTCTCGCTGCCCAGGCGGGTCTCGAACCCGCGGGCTCAGGCAATCCACTCACCTCAGCCTCCCAAAGGGCGCGGGATTACAGGCTAAGCCACCGAGCCCAGTTCATCATCCTTTAATATAATAAGATTTACTTTGGTTCACTCTATCTGTATGACTGCAGGTTTGTTTTTGTTTGTTTGTTCGTTTTTGTTTTTTTGAGACAAGGTCTTGCCACGTTGCCTGGGGTGGTCTCAAACCCACGGGCTCAGGCAATCCACTTGCCTCGGCCTCCCAAAGTGCTGGGATTATACGCTGAGCCACCAAACCCGGCCTTGACTGCAGTTTTTAATTGCAAAATCCAAAGCACGTGGGAAGGAAAATGAACCCAAATCAAGCATACAATCAGTATGCATTGTGTCTAGACTGCTTGTCTTTCAAACAAGCTTTTCACTCCCACTTTTCATACTGTTTAAGGACCGACCGAGGGGACCATGTGGCAAAGTCGCAAGCAGTGTGCAGGCCCTGAAGTGTGAGGCAAAGATGTACGCTGAGGAGGCTTCATCTCCCTTCTCGTTGGCCCTGCCTTTGATTAGTTGCCATGCTTGCAGAGGGAGGGGTCAACCCCACTCCTAAAACAGACACAAACATGACTGATCGCCTCACACATCTGCAAGAGGGTCTAAAACGTTTGCTCATCACATAATGGGGATTTTTAAAAATAGAGCAAGGCAGGCCAATGGGGAGCAGCTTGCATGAAGAGAGGCAAGTGTCCCTGAGCTTCATGGTGGCTCGGGGTGGGGTCAGGGTGAGGGTTCCTGCTTGTGGGCAAGAGTTCTCTATGAACTTGGGCTTGTATGGAGACAAGAAGAAAGGTGGAAAGTTGCTCAAGTTGTTAGTGGTCAAACATCAAAAAGGAAGCAATCTGACCATCACAGCCTTGGGTTAGAATCCTCGCTTCACACCAACCAGCTGTGGCACTGAAGCGATGTAAGTTTCTAGGCTCACTTGTATTTTAAATGAAGAGAATCATATTTCGCTGGGTTGCTGTGATGATGAAATAAGTAACACTAGAGGGCTTAAGGCTGTATGTGGTTTATGGAAAACACATAAAACGATTATTTTCCTTTCCCCTTGTGCTGTTTTGATTTTCTTTATGCTCTATATGCTAAAGTATAGTAGGCCATTTTGATTGAAATATATAAATAAACATACTTTAACATACAGCCAGCCTTCTGAAGGTACTGCAGTCATGGAGTCACCCAAAAATGAATCCTATATATGACAAATAAATATGTATATTTGATTTATATATACATAAAATTGCATCTTTAATGAACACATGCATTATTTCCTAAAATATAACAACTATTTACATAGCATCTACTTTGCATTATGTATTATGAATAATTTAGGAATTATCTAAATATACAGAAGGGTTTCCATAGGTTATATGCCGTTTTATGTGAGGGACTTGAGCACGTATGGATTTTGGTATCTGCAGGAGATCTTAGAGTCAATTTCCCGTGGATATTGATGACATTTGTATGTTATTCAAATATGTTTAAATTTACATTCAATAACTACAATTATATGTCCATATATATATAGGCATACAAACATATACTGATACTCAAATATATATTTGTTTATAAGAAGAGAAACCCAAGGTAAAGCTGACGGTTAACCCAAGGGAATGAATGACTCAAAGGGGAAAAGTTGATGCAATGCGGTCCCAGTAGCCTCACTTCAACTTGCATAGACGTCAGCCTACTTCATATATGTGAATTATGCCCTGTCAGAATGATGCCAAGGTAGGTATCTTTCCTTCAGTGAATAAGACTTAAAGCACCAACATGATGTGTGACTAAGAAGGCGTTAACTTTTCCTCAGCTTGACAAAACTTTGGAAAAGCACCTCTGTCTCTAGGACACTGATTTCTCTCTTCTTAGCGTGTTTACTTTAATAAACCCATCACTATAAATTCTTTCTCTGCTCCTGTGAAGTGTATGTACATCTTCCCCAGTTTCATGCTAGTTTTTCAACCCTGAAAATGCCTTTCACAAGGACCTGCAAGCCATTTCTTTGAAGTACAATTAGTCATCAAGGATGACAGCACTTCTGTCTCCCAGTCTCTGTGTGGAGGGTGGGTCACCTGCTCCAAATTGTAAAACTATTTCCTGACTTGAAGAATCCTTCTCCTGGGAATATAGCCAGAGAAACCAAAATCATTCTTTCTGTCACTCTCTTCAGTCTCATTCTCCCTTCCTCCCTCCCGCCTCCCCTGTCTCTGTGTGTGTGTAGTGGGGGGGAAAGATACAAGTGCTTGTGCATTTTACCCAGAGAAGCAATATGAGCACTCTGCATGACACTTGAGGAGTCTAAATTGCTCAAGCTTTCCTCTGTGCCTTCTCATATAAGCCATTTACACACTCTAGATGAGTTTCTATCTTATGGACTGAAAGTTACCATATTTATTTCAGTGTGAAGTCAGGAATGTCACTTTCTAAGTGTAGCTAATCCTCTGGAAGGGAGGATGCGAGCACTTTTTCAAACACAGAAAAGCACAGAACTTTTCTATGTGGCTCATTAATTTGTTTTATTTTTATTTGTATTTTTATTGTAGAGATGAGGTCTCACCAAGTTGCCCGGGCTGGTCTCAAACCCATGGCCTCAGTCATTCTACTCACCTCGGCTTCCCAAAGTGCTGGGATGACAGGCTGAGCCACCGAGCCCAGCCAGCTCATTAATTTGTAATGCTTCTGTAGCAACTGAATTTTCACATTGGGAACACATGCCCCACTCATGGGAAGAAATACTTTATTCCTTGTTTATCTTGACCCATTGCTGTCATAGCAGTTTGGAGATACTGACACGTCAGTGCCTGAGAGAGAACAGAGAGAGATGGCCATGAGGACCGCAGGTGACTCTCTCAACAAACAGGCCATCCAAATGCAGTGGCTGGCAATTTATTCCCAGGAGTTACTTCCATTTACACTATAGTTTTGTCCATTTTACACAAGAGCTAGACTGGCAGATTCTCTAAAAGCCAACGCTGAAATTTACATTTATGAAGCATTTCGTTTCTACTCGTCAAATGAATCCTATTTCTCAAGTTTTAAAATAGAGCAGCTCTATAATGAAATTCATAAGCAATATCAAAATAGTTGTGATCCCAAGCTTTTGAATACTTTAAGATAATTCAATTTACCTAAATCAATGCGCATCATATTTTCTTAGTTGAAGCAAAAAGAAATAATAGGAAAGAAGAAAGAGAGGCTAATACCTTCACCCCAAAGAGCAGAGGATTGCCAAAAATAAAAAAAAGAAAGATTTTCTCAAAACGCTATATGAATGTTTGCGGGAGTCCAGCCCCACAAGGGTCGTGGGCTTTTCTGAAGGAGAGACGGATAGGAGAAAGATGAAAATATTATACTCGGACACCTGCTTCCTGAACAGATGACGTTTAATGTTAGCTAAGGGAAAGCTTTTATACCATTTGTAAAGGGGCAAGACAAAGAAAATTACTTCACGTACATATCCTCTAAAAGTTACCACCATCTAGTGGTCATAGCAACAAGCAAGCCAAGAACCCTATAAACATTCAGACAATGAGTCTTATTCATAAGGCCAAAGATGATAGTTTTAGTCCAAAGTCCCAAATTACAGTCCTTGAACTGTTTCCAGAAAGTTTCCAAGTGTAAAGTTCTTCATGTAGCAGTAGTTTTCCTTCTGGGGCTTTTATGACCTTCAGAGCTTTGTAATCACTTTCTTGTCCAGGTGTCTCCGTTACTTTTCTCTTATCCTGCAGTGTTTATTTCTAAAGAGAACTCAAAAGAAGCTTTTAGCAATGTTTCCCAGGCCCCCAAGATTGCTTTCTGTCTTTAGCTAATTTATCATAAAAGTGTCTGATTAGTATATTATGAGTTCAGTGAAAACCCACTCTATAAATGTTAACTTAGAGTTTTTTAACTATTGAATTAAGTAAAAACCTTAACGATTAATCTTTATCCTAAGTCAGTGAAAACAGTGCTATAAATCACCTACATAACTCCGAGATAAGTGTTAAAATTTATAATAAATTCATAATGAACTTACTATAAACTTGTGCTTCTAAAAAACCTTAAGTCTAAACACTAAACTGCATAGTTCTAAATCAAATAAGGAGTGAATATACTTATATCATTTTTTACTCAAGCAATATCTAGTAACTTATAACCAAGTGAAAGAAAGCATTCTTGATGTGCTTCAGAGTTTAACCCTTGCATATGTTAGAAAAGGCCAACGGCATAGTGGGAAATGGAAAAATGAACCATGACATTCTCAGGCTAGCTGTGAGTACTTCGCATAAACATGCCATTTTCTTCTTCCACGACTGCACAGAATTTCTTCAGCAGTACCAACAGCAAAGACGGAAGACAGAAGGGCCTCAGCTGCCTGGATTCGCTTTGCGACCGGGGGTCCTCAGTGCACCTGGACTTTGTCAATCAGGCGGGCCTCCAAGGCTGGCTCCCAACAAATGTTAATACTGAATATTGAAATAATCTGCCTGAAATAGTTAATAAGTAATGACAGAAAACATATTTGCTTGTTTTAAACAAGCATTTTGTTTTTAAAAGCTTTTTTGTTTTTTATCTTTATCTTATTGTATTTATATTTTAACATCTTTTAAGTAAATTAATTAAATTTTCTTTCATCATCTTAAGTGACTGTTTACTGTTCAAAATAATTTTAAAAACATCTTGATCTGGACATTGTGGCACACGCCTGTAATCTCAGCACTTTGGAAGCTAGAGGTGAGAGTATTGCCTGCATCCAGGGATTTGAGACCAGCCTGGGCAACTTGGTGAGACCTCATCTCTACAATAAATCAAACAATTAGCCAGACATGGTGGTGCAGGCCAGTGGTTCCAGCTACTGGGAAGGCTGAGGAGGAAGAATCGCCTGAACCCAGAAGGTCAAGGCTGCTGTGGCCAAGAGCATACCACTGCACTCCAGTCTGGGTGACAGAGTAAGACTCCTACTCAAAAATAGCATTTTGTATTGTTTTTTATAATTTGTCACTTTTCTAGACCATGTTGAGAACTAAAACCATTTATTCCCATACACAGCCTGGACACTAAGAAACAAAATTACCTCCCCTTACAGAGTTTGCTGTTTACATTAACAAGACTGTTATTCTATTGTCTTCATTAGCATAACTTCACTGTTCTATAAGTCTCTTGCCCAGGTAGATAGCTGGATTGTTTATTGCAAAAACTTTACCATCAACTCTTAATTTAAAACATGAACAATTATGCCCTGAGACTCTTCGGAACCCTTTGTCTCAAAATACTTGCCAGGCAATTTTCACCATCCTAAACCATTTTATCGTGATTCTTATCCAATCCTAATTATGCCCTTCACCCTGCAACTCTGGTTTTGAAAGATGCACCTTAACTTTCAATTATCAGTAAATTTCAATCCTGTATTTTCCTCTCTGAGGCAGTATCGAAGCTTTGGAAGTGATATTGTCTCTTACTCAGGTAAGCAATAAACTCAGCTTTGCCTTATCAATAGATTGTGATACTGGAGAAGGAGACATTGAACAATGCCCATGCACACATGAATAGACTTCCATGCTATTCGTACAGATTTGAACCCAGAGCAAAGACAAACTGCACCCATCTGGCCACCAGACTGCACAATCAAAGGAGGTATGAGAAGCGCTCTGGTCTAGCCATGGTCTTATCCTCCCTTCTTCTGGCAGCTGCATCCTTCTTTTTTTTTTTTTTGAGTTGGAGTCTCACTCTGTCACCCAGACTGGAGTGCAGTGGCAGCTCCCAGTCACCACAGCCTCAACCTACTGGGCTCCGGCGATCCTTCCGCCTCAGCCTTCCACATAGCTGGAACTACAGGCACGCGCTACCACACCAGGTTAGTTTTTTGACTTATTGTAGAGGTGAGGTCTCCCTGCCCAGCGGGTCTCAAACCCGTGGTCTCAGGCAATCCACTCACCTCAGCCTCCCAAAGGCGCGGGATTACAGGCTGAGCCACCGAGCCTGGCTTTGTATCCTTCTTTTGATGGGAAATCCATCTCATGGGGCTTGGCTGAGACTCTCACGATCTGGCATTACTGAAGGTGTGGCACATCACACCAACCTGGACAACAGAAGCAGCCCACTCGAAGCTGCACAGATTAGCACATGACTCAAATGACGCACTCAGAGGGTCTCCTGGGACGTTGCCTTTTTGGACAAAGGAAAATCTGTCTTCTCGGGAATCTTAAATGGCATGGCTGACTTCAATTCGGAGCTGCCAGTGACCATCTTCCCACTGCCTGGTGAGAGCTTGTTTGTAAAGGAGACTAGTCCAAAGATAAAAAGGCTGGAGGAAAAAAAACAGAAAGACCCCCAATGATTTCTAATCTCCTGAATCTAGCCATTGCTAAAACCTTACCCTTGGGTGTTTCCGTGGAATAACTTCACCACTTAAAATCAAATGGTTTAGCTGGGCTCGGTGGCTCAGCCTGTGATCCCGTGCCTAGGGAGGCTGAGGTGAGTGGATTGCCTGAGCCTGCGGGTTCGAGACCCACCTGGGCAGCGAGACCTCATCTCTACAATGAATCAAAAAATCAGCTGGGCTGGTAGTGCATTCCTGTAATTCTGGCTACTTGGAAGGCTGAGGTGGAAGGATCACCGGAGCCCAGCAGGTGGAGGCTGCGGTGGTCAGGAGCAGCCACTGCACTCCAGAGTCTGGGCGATAGAGTGAGAGTCCAACTCAAAAAAAAAAGGTCCTCTTCATGATGGGTTCCATAGTGATTGTTCTGCCTCCATAATGGGTTTCCCAGTTACCAACTCCTTTCTGTGATGGTTGTCTAGGTGTCTGACCTCCTTTGTGATGGGTTCAGCTGAGACAGATTCTCCTCTCTAATGGGTGCCTCAGTGAATACCCAACCTCTGTTAGTGGTGTCTCAGTAAGTGAATTTCCTCTGTGATGGAAGCCCTATTACCAGAACTCCTCTGGGATGCGTGCCCTGTTACTGGACCGCCTTTAAGATCAGTGCTCAGTGATTAGTTCTCCTTCAATCAGAAGTTCCAGTGTCTGGACATCTTCTGGGTTTGGTGCCTCAGTTACTAACTCTTTTCCTGATGGATGCCTCAGTGACTGTCTCTCCTTTGTGATGGGCACACAAATGTCTAACCCTCCTCTCTGATGGGTGTTCCAATTGCCAGGCCTCCTCTGTGATGCATGCTCTGTTACTGGCCATCCTTTTTGATCAGTTCTGAGAGATTAGTCCTCCTTCAATTGGATGTCCCTGTGTCTGGACCTATTCTGGGTTTGGTGCCTCAGTTACTAACCATTTTCCCTGCTGGGTGCCTCAGCAACTGACTTTCCTCTGTGATTGGCACATAAGTGACTAGCCATCCTCTTTCAGGGGTGCTCCAGTGACTGGGCCTCCTCCTAACGTGTACCCCAAACGACTGTCCCTCCTCTGTGCTAAGTGCCTCAGAGTTTGGTTCATCTGTGTGATAGGTATCTCCATGACTATGTCTCCTCTGTGATAGATGCTTCAGTGAGTAGCATTCCTCTGTGATCAGAGACCCAGCAACTGAACCCTTCTTATGGGTGCCCAAATGACTGGTCCTTCTCTGTAATGAGTGCCACAGTGACAGGCCTGCCTTTAAGATTTCTGCCTCAGTGATGGCCTATCTTTGTGATGGGTCCCTCAGTGACTGACTCTCCTTTCTGATGAATGCCCCAGTGAATGTCTCCACCGTGATGGTTGTCCCAATGACTGACTCTTCTCTCTGATGGGTGCCCTAATGAATTGGCTTCTTCTGTGATGGGAGCTGCTCTGACTGACCATAATCTATAATAAGTGCCACAGACACTGTCAATCCTCTGTGCTGGGTTTCCCAATTACTGACCCTCCTTGCAATGATTGCCTAGAAAAAGTGACTAGATGCCCTTGTGACTGGTCTTCTTTTATTTTGAATTCCCCCATGACTAAACCTCCTCTGTGTTTGGTACCCTAGTGATTGTTACACATGAACAATGGTTCCCAGTGACTAACCCTCCTCTGTCATAACTCTCTTATTAATAGGCCCTTCTTTCTGATGGGTGTTACAGTGACTGACACTAGTTTGTGATTAGTACCTCAGTGATTGCCCCTCCTCCATGATGACTCCCCTTGTTACTGTCACTCCTGTGTAATAGGCTCCCCAGTGATTGGCCCACCTGTGTAATGGGTGACCCAGTGAGAGTTCCACATGTGTGGTGGTTGTCCCAGTGATTAGTCCTCCTCAAAAATTGGTGCCATTTTCTGGCCCAGCTCAGTTTTAGGAGATGAGTGTCTGGCACATCTCCAAAATGAGGGCTGTGGTTGCTTGCACTCCTCTGTGATGCTTGTTTCAATGACCATCCTTCCTCCAAAGTTGGCACTCAAGTGACTTCCCCAACTCAATGTTGACTGGCCCCCTTCAGTGTTTGGAGATGATTGTCCGGCCCTTCTTCAAAATGGGGACCATAATGACCAGACCGCCTCTGTGATGGGTGACCCAGTGCCTGGTGTTCCTCTGTGATACATATCCCATAAGATCTCTTACTTATTGGTGCCCCAGTAACTAGCCTTTCTCCAGTATGAGCACTTCAGGAAATCTGCCTCTTCTGTGATTGTGGCCTGGTGGTTAACACACCTCTGTGAAGGGTATTCCACTTACTGGGCATCCTCCATAATGGGTGCCTCGGTGATTGACCCTCATTTGTGATGAGTTTCCCAGTGATTGAGCCCTATCCATAAATATCCCAGTTACTAGTCCTCCTCTGTGATTTGTGCTCCAATGACTGTATTCATATATGATGGGTGCCCCAGTGACTACCCCCCTCTGTACTAGGTGTCATGGTGACCATCTCTCTTCCATTATGGGTGCCCTAATGGCTAACTCTTCTGTGATTCGCATCTCATAGACATATCATCCCCTGTGCTGGGTGCCAAATTGACTAGCCCTCCTCTGTTATGGGTGTCCCAATGATGAGCCTTCTCAATAACAGGTACTCTATTGACTGGGAATCCACTGTGATTGTTGACCCAATGAATGACTTTCCTCCATGGGTGACACAGTGACTGGTCCTCCTCTGTGATGCGTGTCCCAATGAATGGGCTTCATCCATAATAGACGTCCCATTGACTGGGAATCCACTGTGATCATAGTCCAGCTTGGCAGTCCTCCAAATTGATTGCCCCAATGTCTAGGTTTCCTCTGTGATGGGGGTCCCAGTGATGGGACCTCCTCTATCTGAATGACCCAGTGACTGACCCTTCTCTATTTAAAATATCCCACTTACTAATCTTTCTTTCTGAGGAGTACCACAATGATTTCACCTCCACTGATATGGCTACCTCAGTTTCTAACCATCATCTGTGATCACATTCCAATTGACTGAGTCCCTTTTATTGGGAACACCAGTGACTGGCCCTTCTTTGTGAGGGGGCTCACTGAATGACTTGATGTCATGTGTGCCTCAATGACTCGCTCTCCATTGTGGTGTGTGCCTCACTGACTGACTTTTCTCTGTGAAGGGTGCCCAGTGACTGGCTCTCTTGTGTGATGGTTGTCCCATTGACTTGCTCATATCTCTGATTGGTACCCCAGTGAGTAGCCTTCTCCTGAGATCAGTGTCCCAGTAACTGGCCCTCCTCTAAACTATGTTCCCTAGTTACAGGCATCTCTATGATGCGTGCCCAGGTGACTAGTAGTCCTCTGTGATTTGTGCCCCAGTGACTGGCCCTCATCCATAATTGATGCCCTAGTGACTATTTCTCATTAGTGTTGGATGCCCCTATATCTGGCTCTCCTCTGATATGGGTGTCTCAGTGACTGGATCTCCTATATGATGGTTGCCATTTTGACTTGCCCTCCTCCATAAGAGGGTGCCACCGTGAATGCCTCTCTTCTATGATTGGTGCCACATCAACTGACTCTCCTCCATAATTGTTGCCCCAGGTGAAAGTCCTCCTCTATGATGGGTGTTCCACTTACTGGGTCTCATAAATAATAAGTGCCCGAGTTACTACCTTTCTTTATGATGTATGACCCGGTGACTGCTCATCCTGTGTGATGGGTGCCACAGTGTCTGTCCCTCCTCTCTAATGGGAGTCACAATTACTGGACCTTCTCCATGATGGGTGTCCCAGTGAATGGTTCTCCTCTGTGATGGATGCTATAGTGACAGACCCTGCTCTTTGATGGATGGCTCAGTCACTGCCTGTCCTTTGTGATAGGTACCTGAGTGACTGTCCTTACTGTTTGATAGATATCCCAGTGACTTGCCCTCAGCTGGGATATTTTTCCAGAGTTTAACCTCCTCAAAAATTGGTGTTCCAGTGACTAGTCCATCTCTGTGATCAGTGTCCAGTGACTGGTTCTTCTCAATTGACTTGCCGTCCTCTGTGATGGGTGTCCCACTGACCTGCCTACTTCTGTGATCTGTGCCTCAGTGATTGGGCTTCCTCCATATTGTTGCCACAGTGACTGACCCTCCTCTATATTCGTGCCTCAGGAGTTGTGTCTCCTCTGTGATTTGTAATCAGTGACTGACCCTATTCCATAATGGTTCCCCAGGGACAAATCACCCTCTGTGTATTTCATTTACTGGTCGTCCTCCAAAATGGGTGCCCCAGTGACAGGGCCTCTTCTGTGACTGCTGCTTCAGTGACTGACCTTCACATATGATGGATGCCCAGTGAATTGCCTTTCTCTGTAGTGTGTGTCACAGTAACTGCCTCCTCCATAATGTTTGCTCCATTGACTGCCCTTCTTTGTAATGGGTGCCACTTGAGTTGACCCTCCTCTGTGAGAATTGGCCCAGTACTGATCCTACTCAGTAGTGACTGCCACAATGATTAGTTTTCCTCTGTGATCACTGACACAGTGACTGGATTTTCTACACAATGTGTTCCTCAATGACAACCACTCCTCCATTGTGCGCCTCAGTAACTCTTTCCATAGTGATCTGTGCCCCATTGACTGGCTCTCATCCATAATGGATTTCCTAGTGGCTAACCTTTCTCCATGATGGGTGTCAGTAACTGGACCTCTTCCATAATGGATGTCTCAGTGACAAACCCTCCTTTTGATGATTGTCCCTGTGACTGGCTCTTTTCAGTGGTTGGTGCAACAGTGCTTGCCTATGTGAAGGTTGACCCAATGACTTGCCCACTTCTAGAATGTGTGCCCCAGTGACTCACACTCCTCTGTTACATGTGCTACTGTGATTGCTACTCCTCTGTGTGGGTGCCCAATGAGGATCCCTCTTCTGTGATTGATGACCCCATGACTGCCTCTCCTCTGTGATTGGTACCCCACTGTCTGGCCCCCTTCTTTGATAGGTGACCCAGTGACTGGCCTTTATCAGTGTTGGGTGCCTCAGTGATTGTACCTCCGTTGTGTTTCATGCTTTATTTAATGACCCTTCTCTGTAATCAGTGCTTCAATGACTGATTCTCCTCTATAATCCTTCCCCCAGTGACTGGCACTAATCTCTGATGGGTACCCCCATTACTGACATCACCTCTGTTGGTATCTCCATTGACTAGTTCACCACTGCTATGTCTGTGCCAATGAATGACCTCCTTTATGATGGGTGCCACATTTACTGGCTCTCCTCTGTGAAAGTTTCTACAGTGATTTATCCTCCTCCATAATTGGTGCCCACTCTCCATTGTGATGGTAGTCCCAGTGACTGGTCTTCCTCAATAACGGATGCCTTAGTGCCTAGCCCAACTCTGTGATGCGTGTCCCAGTGACTGGTCCTCCTTCAGTATGAATGAGAGTGACTCATTCACCACTGTAATGGCTACACTAGTAACTGGACCTTCTCTGTGATCAGTGCCCCAATATTGACTCTTCCTCATAATGGGTGACCCAATTACATGGGACTTCCTCTGTGACGAGTGCCTCAGTGTCTAGACTTCCTCTTGATTGGTACCCCAGTTACTGGGCCTCATCTGTGATGGATGCTCCAGTAACTCGCCCTTCTCTGAGATAACTGCCCCAGTTATTGTACCTTCTTCAAACAGGTGTCCCAATGTCTGGACTTCCTCTGAAATGGGTGGCTTATTTACTAGCCCTATTCTGTGATCGGTGCCCAGAAACTGGATCTCCACTGTGATGGGTGCCCCAGTGACTGACCTCTTGGTAGTGGGTACTCCAGTGAGTGGCCTTCCACTCTAATTGGTGCCTCAGTGGCTACCACGCCACTGTGATGGTGCCTCAGTGACTGGATCCTCGGTGAAAAGTTCCCTAGTGACTAATCCTCCCCTATGAGTGGTATCACACGACTTTTCAACCTCTGTGATGGCTACCCAGTATCAGTCCCTCCTCTTTGATTAGACCCCCAGTGACTGAGCCCTCCTAATTGTTGCTCCCATGACTGCCCCTGTTCTTTGATGAGAGCCTCAGGGACAGGCCCTCATGTGTGAGGTATGCCTCAAAGACATTTTCTCCTGTGTGATGAGTGACTCAGTGACTGGGTCTTCTCTGTGATGGGTCACCATTAAGAAATTTTCTTCTGCAGTGGGTGACCCAGTGCTAGCCCTCCTCCATAATATGTGCACCAATGAATTGCACTCCTCTGTGATTTGTGCTGCAGCGATTGCCCCTCCCCATAATGCATGCCCATTGAATGAACCTCCTCAGTAATAGGTACCATACTAACTGGCGCTCATAAATAATAAATGCCCTAGTGACTAGCCTTCCTCTGTGATTGGTGACTCAGTGACTTGCACTCATTTATACTGGTTACCCCAGTGGGTAGCCTTCCTCTGATGGGTGCTCCACTTACTGGACCTCATCTACAATTGGCACATCACCTAGTGATCATCATTTGTGAGGGGTGACTGAGACTTGGCTTCATCTGTAATGTGTGATCCAGTGATAGGGCAACTCGTGTAATTTGTGCCCCTATGACTGGCCTTTACATATGATGGTGGCCCCAGTGACCAGCCCTGCTCTGTGATGAGCATACCAGTGACTGGCCCTCTTCTTTGATGCATTACTTTGTGACCGGCCCTCCTCTGTGATTGGTGCCACAGTGACTGGCCCTGCTATGTGATGGACACCCACTGCTGACTGACCTTCCACTGTGATGGATGCCCTAGTGACTGGACATGCTGTGAGATGGGTGCCCCAGTGACAGGCCCTCCTCTGTGGTGGTTGTCCCAGTGACTGGGATTTCTCCAAAAAGGGACCCCCATTGACTGGACCTTCTCTGTTATCATTGCAACAGTGACTACCCCTTCTTAAGTGTGGGTGTTCCAGTGAATAGCCCTTCTCTGTGAGGGCATTTTCCTAAGACTGGTCCACCATTGTAATGAGTGCCCCAGTTACTGGATCCCTCAGTTAAAGGTGCACAATTGACTGTCCCTCCTCTGTGAAGTGTGTCCCACCTATTGACCCTCCTTTTTGACAGGTGTCACAGTGGCTGGCCACCTTCTCTGATGGGTGACCAGTGACTGCTCTTCTCTCTGATGCGTGTCCAGGTGATTGACCCTCCTCTGTAATGGGTTCCAGTGATTGACTCTGTTCTATGATGGGTGCACCAATGATTAGCCTTCTTCTGTGATGATTACCCATGTGGCTGGCCCTTCATCATAATGGGAATCCTAGTGACTGGCCTTTCTTTGCATTGGGAATCCCAGTTACTGGGCCTCCTCCATAATGGGTGTCCCTGAGACTAGATCAACTCTGTAATTCCTGTCTCAGTGACGGACTCTCCTCCAAAATAGGTGCACCAGTGATATACTTTCCTCTGTGATGGGTGCCCCAGTAACTGGCATGTTGCTGTGATGGTTGTCTCAGTGATGGCCCTCTGATCTAATGGGTGCCCAATTTACTGTATCTCCTGTGTGATGTGTACCTCAGTGTTTAGCCCTCCTCTGTGATAGGTGTCTCAGAGATTGTTCCCTCTTTGTGACGTGTAGCTCAGCGACTACCCAACTTCTGTTTGGATGGCCAAGTGATTGGATTTCCTGTTTGATGGATAGCCCAGTGAAGTCCTCCTCTGTGATGGGTTACCCAGTGACAGGCCCTCCTCTGTGATTGGTGTCCAGTGAATGGTACTTCGAAAATTGGGTTTCCTATTACCTGGAACTTCTCTGGGATAGGTGCCTCAGTAACTTGTTTTGCTCTGTGATAGGTGCTGCATTTACTACCCTTCTCTCTGATGAGTTCCCCAGGACTGAACCCTCTCCTAATGAGTGTCCCAGTGTCTGGCTCTCTTCTGTGATGTGTGCTTCAGTGACTGATCCGCCTCTCTGATAGTTGCCTGAGTGAATGTGCCTCCTGTGTAATAACTTTCCCAGATACTTATCCTCCTCTGTAATAGATATCACACTGATCTTGCCTCCTCTGTGATGTCTGCTCCAGGTACTGACCCTCCTCTGCGATCAGAGTCCCAGTAACTGAGCTCTCCTAAAGGGTGCTCCAGTGACTGACCCTCCTCTGTGATTGACTTCCCACTTACTAGGCCCCCTCCATAATGTGGGCCACTGTGACTGACCCTCTTTTTAAATGGGTATCCCAGGGACTGCTTCTCCTTCATAATATGTGCACTAGTGACAAGGCAATCTCTGTATTTGGGATCACAGTGACTGGTCTTCATTTATGATGGGTGCCCCAGTAGCTATCACTCCTCCAGTATGTGATGGAAGTCACAGTGACTTGCCTGCATGTAATGGGTGCCCCATCAGTGGACCTCCTCTATGATTGATGCCCCAATGACTGATCATTCTTTGTGATGAGTGTCACAGTTAATCGCCCTCCTCTATATTGTGTTTCTAAGTGACTGACACTCCCCTATGCTGTGTCCACCAGTTGCTGGTTTTCTTCTGATTGGTGTTCCAGTGACTGACTCTTCTCTCTGATGTTTTCCCAAGTGACCTGGTTTCTTCCATAATTGATGCTAAGTTATTGGTCATCTTCTGTGGTGGGTTCCATAGTGACTTTGGATCACATGTCAGGACCCCAGTGACTGACATTCCTCTGTGATTGGTTCCCCAGTGACTGAACCTCCTCCATAATGGGTTCTGTCATGGTTGCCCCCCCATTTTGGTTGCCTCAGTGCTTGGGCCTCTCTAATTAGTGCCCCAGTAACTGGTCCCCTTCCATAGTGATTGCCCCAGCACTCCTCTGTGATATAAGTCCCACTGTCTGGTCTTTCTTTATAATAGTTGCCTCAGTGACTGGCCCTCTTTTGTGATCATTCTTCCATAATGTGTGTCTTAGTGAGTAGGCCTTCTCTCTGACAGGTGTCTCAGTGACTATCCTTCATTTATTATGGGTTCTCCAGTGACTAGCCCTACTCTATGTTAGGTGCCCTCGTGCTTGAGCCTCTTCTATAATGGGTGCACCAGTGAATGGACCTTTTATGTTATTGGTGATGAAATGCCTGGCCATCCTTTGTGATTGATACTCCGAAGAATAGCCATCATCTCTGACGGGTGGTCTAGTAACTAGCCCTCCACCCTAATAGATGCCCTAATTATTGCTTTCCTCTGTGATGAATATCCCAATTTCTGGGCCTCCCCCATAAGGGGTACCCCAGTGACTGACCTTACTCTATGATTGGTGTCCCACTAACTTGTCCTACATCTTAAATTGGTGGTCTATTGACAGGGACTCCTGTGCATCTGGTTATCAAGTAACTAGCCTTTCTCCAAATTGGGTGCAAGTGACTAACCTTCCTCTACGATTGGTTCCAGTAACTGGGCCTCCTCCATAACTGGTGTCCCATTGACTAGCCCTCCTCTGTGATGGGTTCCCCAGTGTCTGGCTGTCTTCTGTGATGAGTGTTACATTGACTGACTTTCCACTGAGATAGTGCCCAAGTGACTGGGCCTACTTTATCATGGGTGCCCTCTGTGAAAAAGGCCTCAGTCACTGATCCATCTCTTGATGAATGCCCCACTGAATAGCTTCTCTCTGTGAATGCTGCATCAGTGACTGTGTCTCCTACATGTTGGGTGATCCAATTACTTATGCTCCTCCATTATATGTTCCCCAGGAACTGGGCCCCCTCAGTGATTGGTGTCCTATTTATGAACCCTCCTTCCTAATGGTTGCCTTAGTGACTAACCCTTCTTTGTTACATGTGTCCCAGTATCTGGAGCTCCTCCATAATGGGTGCCCAAATGACACGCTCTTCTTTGTGATTGTGTCCCTATGAATGGCCCTCATTGGTGATGGATGCCCCAGTGATTGACTCTCCTTTGTAAGCTTTGTCCCTGTGACTTGCCAGCCTAAATAATGAGTGCCCAGTGCCTGTAATCCTTCATATTGGGTGTTCCAGTTACTGGTCCTCCTCTGCGATGGATCCCACAATCACTTGTCCTCCGTTGAGATAGGTTCCCTAATGACTGGTATTCCTCTGTGTTGGGTGCCTCAGTGAAAACCAGTCTTCTGTGATGGCAGCCCTAGTGCATGGACTTCCTCTGTGATCAGTGCCCAAGAACCTGTGCTTCCTCTGTGTTGGGTTACCCAGTAAGTGGCCCGTATCTCTTATCAGTAAGCCAGTGATTGTCTTTCCTTCTAATGAGTGCCCCGGTGACAGGGCATTCACTATGATAGGTGTCCCAGTGACAGATCCTCCTCTGTGATAGGTGAATCATTGACTGCCTTCCTTGCAATGACTATCCAAATGAGTAGACCTATGTTATGGGTATCACAGTGATTAGGACTCCTTGTGATTGGTTTCCCAGTGACAGATCTTACTCTGTGATTGTATTTAGTGACTGAACCTGGTCTTAATGGATGCCCCAGTCTGTAGCCTTACTCTGCAATTGGTGTCCCAGTAACTGGCTCTCCTTTTGGATGTATGTACCAGAGACTGACTTTCTTATATGATAGGGGTCCCAATGACTTGACCTCTATAAAAGGTGACCCAGTGATTGGCTATCCTCTGCAATCCGTGCCCCAGTGACTGTCCCTCATCTGTGATGAGTAACTCAGTGATTGGCCTTCTCTTTATTGGGTACCCATAGACTGGTCCTCCTCTGTGATGGGTGCCCAGTGACTGGTTAGCCTCTTTAATCCATGCCCCAGTGACTATTCCTCATCTGTGATGGATAGTTCCATGACTGTCTCCTCTGATATGGGTACCCAGAGACTGGTCCTCCACTGTGATGAGTGTTCCAATGATGGGTCTTCTCATTAGCCAGTGCCCAAATGACTGCCTCTCCTCTGTGATAGGTGCCCATGTAGCTGGCTCTCCTCTGCTGTTTTCCAGTGACTAGCTTCCTCCTGTGATGTGGGACCTATTGACTGTCCCTCCTCAATAATATGTGACCCAGTGAGAAGCCTTCTTCTTTGGAAGGTGCCCCAGTGAATGACTCTCCTCTGTGATGAGTGTCCCATGACTTACTCTCCCCATTAATCGATGCCCATGTAAGCAGTTCCCTTCTGTGATGAGTAACACAGTGAGTGACCTCCTCTGTGATAGGTGCCCCAGTGGCTGACACGTCACTGTGATGGGTGTCCCATTGACTGGCCTAGTCTGTGATGGGACCTTCGGTGATTTGATCTCCTCTTTAATGTGTGCTACAGTGACTGAGCCAACTCTTATTGTGTGATGCAGTGACTGGTCCTTTTTTGTGATGAGTGCCATAGTGACTGACCGTTGTCATAATGTATACCTCAGAGATTGGCTTTCTTTTGTGATGGGAGCAAAAGTGGCTGTCTCTCTTCTGTGTTTGGTGCCCCAGTGACTGGCCCTTTATCACAATGGGAGCCCTAGTGACTAGTCCTCTTCTGTAATGCATGGACAAGTAACTGGCCTCCACTGTGATGCATATCCCAGTGACTGGAATACTCTCTAAAGAATGCCACAGTGATTTGATCTCCTCTGTGATGAGTGCGACAGTGACTGAGCCTACTCTTAATGTGTGACACAGTTCCTGGCCCTTTATTTGTGATGAATACCATAGTGACTGACCATTGTCATAATGTGGGCCTCTATGTCTGACTTTCCATTGTGATGGAAGGGAAAGTGACTATCTCTCTTCTGTGTTTGGTGCCCCAGTGACTGATCCTTTTTCACAATGCGTGCCCTAGTGACTAGCCTTCTTCTATGATGCATGGCCCAATAACTGGGCCTCCCTTATAATGGGTGTCACAGTTATGAGCTTTCCTCCATTAGGGGTGCTTCAGTGACAGGGCTTCTCCTGCAATTGTTGCCCCATTACTGGTTCTTTGGAATGGCTGCCCAGTCACTCGACCTCTTCTGGGATGTATTCCCAGTGATTTTGCCTCCTATGAAATGAGTGTCACAGTGACTGACTCTCCTCTGTAATGGGTGCTTCAGTGAGAGGCGTCTATCTATAATCTATCTATCTATAATTGACTAGTCTTCCTCTGTGATGGTTGACATGTGACTGGCCCTTCTCTATAAAGAGTGTCCCAATGACTGGTCGTCATCTGAGATGGGTGTCCTAGTGGCCGGCTCTTCTCTGTGATCAGTGACCCAGTGACTAGGCCTCCTTTGTGATGGATGCTCCAGTGAGTAGGCACCATATGTGATTGGGGCCCAAGTGGCTAAAGTTCATTCTAATGTGTGCCACATTGACTGGGTCCCTTTGGGAAGGATAACTCAGGGACAGAATCTCCTCTGTTACAGGTGCCTCTGTGACTGGCTCTAATATATTTGTATGCCCCGTGACAGGAAATCCTGTGATGAATGCCTGGTGACAGACCCACAACTGTGATCAGTGTCCCAATTACTGTTCCTACTGTTCCCCAATGACTGCATCTTCTCCATAAAGAGTGCTCGAATGCCTAGTCCTCTTCTATAATTAGTGTCCAAGTGACTGCTTCACACTATGAGTAATGTACCTGTAACTGACTCTCCTCTGTGGTGGTCCTAGTGAATGGACCTAAACGGAATGTATGACTCAGTGACTAGCCCTTTCTTGTGATGGGTACAACAGTGAATGACTCTCCTCTGTGATGCATGTATCACTCACTGCCCTGTCTCTGTAATGGTGACTGCCCATCCTCTGTGATGTGTGTCCCAGTAACTAGACATCTTACATATTAGGGCTCTAGGAACAGAGCATCTTCGGTGAATGATGTAACTGTGACTAGCCATCCTTGATAATGGGTGTCTCATTGAGCAGCTCTCAACCATAATGGATGTTTAACTACTGGGCTTAATCCATAATGGGCATTCCACTGATGAGTCCATATTTCTGATGGGTGCTGTCGTAACTTAAATTCCTCAATAATGGGAGACCCAGTAAATAAATCTCCTCTTTAATAGGTGCCACAGTGACTGGCCTTACCTGTGATAAGTGTCCCGGTGAGAGGGCTCTGTAATGTGCACCTCAGGGATTGACCCGAATCTGAGATGTATGTCTCAGTAACTGGCCCTACTCTATGAAGGTTGCACCAATGATTGGCACTCCCCTGTGACTGATGTCACAGTGACTAGGTGTCCTTTGTGATTTGCGACCTAGTCCCTCTCTTTCTGTAATGGGTGTCCCAGTGATTAGCCCTTCACTGTGATGGGGGACTTAGTGACTAGCAATCCTCTTTGATGGGTGTCCCCATAATTTGGCCACTCTTGTAATGGGTACTCTGTTACTGGTGCTCCTCTGTGATGGGTGTCTCAGTTATTAGGACAACTCTGTGATAGATGTATCAGTGATGGGACCGCATCTGTCATGATTTCAACAGTGAATGGCCTTCCTCTATAAATGGAAGCCCACTGACAGGGCCTTCTAACCCTAAACCTAACCCTAACCCTATCCCTAACCCTAACCTTAAACCTAAACCTAACCCTAACCCTAACCCTAACCCTCTAACCCCAAACCTAACCTTAACCCTAACATTTTGCGATGGGTGTCCTAGTGACTGGGCACCCTTGCTGTTTGTGCCCCATCAACTGATCAGTGTCCCAATGACTGTGAAATCTTGGTGTTTGTACCACACTGATTGACTGGTCTAAATGTGATGAGTGCCTCGTTGAATGCCCTTCCTCTGTAAAGGGTGTCTCAGTTACTGGCTGTCCTTTGAGATAGATGACCCAGAGATTGACTCTTTTCTGTGATGGGCACAAGAGAAATAGGCACTCCACCATAACGAGTGCCAGAGATTGGTATTTCATAATGGGTATCCCAGCAACTGGCCCTCCTCTGTGATGGGTGCCCCAGTGACTGACTTTCCTCCAAAATGGGTGCTCCACTTACTGGGGCTCCTCTAACATGGATACCCCAACTATTTGTTCAACTCTGTGATCAGTGACCCATTGACTGGCTTTCTCTATAATGGGTGTTTCAATGACTGTCCCTCCTTTTTGTTTCATAACTCATTGCCTGACACTCTTCTGTGATTTGTGCCCCAGTGACTGGCTCTCCTTTGTAATCAGTGTCCCAGTGACTGATCTTCATATGTGATGGGTACTTAAGTAACTGGCCTCCTCTGTGTTGATAACTTTGTGACTGGACCCTACTGTGATGGGTGTCCCAGTCATTGGCCTCCTGTTGAATGAGAGCCTCAGTGTCTATCTCTCCTCTGTGATGGGTGTCCCAGTGGCTAGATGCCCTCTCTTATATGAGTCCCAGTGACTGGCTTTTTTTCTGTGGTGATTTCCTTCTAATTAGTCTTCTTCTATGATTGGTGATAAAGTGACTGGCCCTCCTATAAAATGAGTGTCCAAGTGACTGGATCTGCACTGAGATGGGAGTCACATTGACTGTTTCTCCTCTTTAATTGATGTCCCAATGACTAGCCCACTTCTGTGAGGTGTCCCAGTGACTAGCCCTGTTCCAAAATGAGTGTACCAGTAACTCACCCTCCACTGTGATGGCAGTCCTAGTAACAGTCTCACATTTGGGATGGGTGTCCAAGTGATTGGTACTCATTCTAATGGGTACCCCAGTGACTGAGCCTTTTTTGTGATGGGAGCCTTAGTGATTGGTCCTCTGTGACAAGTGTCTCTGTGATGGGTTTATCAGGGATTGAATCTCCTCTGTGATGGGTGCCCTAGTGACTAGTGCTTCTCTCTGATGGTTTTTCCATTTACTGGCACTCCTCCATAATGGGTGCTCCAGTAATTGATGCTACTCTTTTCTGCATGCCACAGTGAGTTGCTCTTCTCTGTCTTCAGTGTACCAGTGACTAGTCCTGTTTTGTAAGTGGAACCACCATAACTGGTCTGCCTCTGTTTAGGTTGCCCAGTGACAGACCCTCTTTGTTATGCATACCCCCAGAGACAACCCCACCTCTGTGATGTGTACCCCAGTGACTGGTCCTCCACTATGGGGTCCTTAGTGATTAAACTTATTCTGTTATGGCTGGCCCTGTGACTGGCCCTCTGTCAAAATGTTTGCCCCGGTAACTGGTCTCCTTCATTATGGGTGTCCCAGTGCCTGGCCTTCCTCCATATTAGGTACTCTATTGACCAGGACATCTCTGTGATTGGTGCCCCAGTTACTAGCCATCCTCCAAATTATGTGCTCCAATGACAATCCCTTCTTTGTGATGGGTGTCCCAGTGACTCTCTCTTTTCTGTGATTTGTGTACTAGTTACTGGCTTTACTCAGAGATAGCTATTCCTGTAACTGAGCCTCCATTATAATGGGTGCCCCAGTGACTGATCCTCTTCTGTGAAAATTGTTTCAGCGACTGTTTCTTTTCTGTGATGGGCACTATACAAATTTTGACTCCTCTGTGATGGCTGTCCCAGGTACAGGTCTTCCTCATTTATTGGAACAACAGTAATTGAGTCTCTCCTAATGGTTACCTCAGTGACTTCACCTACTTTGTGTTGTGTGCCTCGGAGAAGGACTTTACTTTTTGATGGTGACTATTGTGACTGGTTCTCTTCTGGAATGGTTGTCCTAGTACTTGACTCTTTTCTGTATTGGATGCCCCAGTTAGAAGCATTCTGTGAGGGTGCCCAGTGATTGGGTCTTCCTCTATAACATTTTCTGTGTTTATTGGTAATCCTGTGATGGGTATTCCAGTGACTGACTCTCCTGATTGATGGGATTCACAGTTAGTGTCCCTCCTGTGAGATTGGTGACCCAGTGATTAGCCCACATCAATAATGGATGCCCCAATGGCTGGTCCTCCTCTGTGATGGGTGCTGCGGTGTCTTTCACTCTTCTTTGATGCTTGCCCATTGAGTGAACCTTTTCCATAACGAGTGCTTCAGTGATTGGTCCTCCTCTATTATGGGTGCCCCAGTGT
>NW_007260583.1:50494-51350 GCF_000164805.1 Carlito syrichta | reverse complement strand
TTCCAGTTTCTAGTCTTCTTCCATAATTGGTGACCCAGTGAATATCCCCAGTCTGTACTGACCCTACTCTATAATGGGTACTGCAATGACTCACCCTATGCTGTCTGTGTGCCCCAGTGAATGGCCTTTTTTTGTGTTCAATGCCCTAGTGACTGGGCCTCCACCAAATACGTACCCAAGTGACTAAATCTCTTCCATTATGGGTGCCACGGTGACTTTGTGTTCTCTTTCTTTAGTGCCCAGTGACTGATCATCCTTCAAAACGGTTTTCCCAGTGAATAACCCTCCTCTGTGAAAGATGTCCCATTTACTAAACCTCCTCAAGTATGGATACCTGAGTGACATCTAATCTTTTGTGAAGGGAGTTCTAGTGATTTGGCCTCCATCATATGTGTACCACAATGACAAGGTCTTCTCTGTGATTGTTGCACCAGTGACGCCTTCATTTATGATGTGTACCCAGTGAATAGTCCTCCTCTGTGATGGGCTTCACAGTAACTGTGCATCCTCAACAATAAGTACCCCAGTAAGTGCACCATTCATCAGAGGTGGGCCAGTTATTGGGCACCCCTCATGGAGTAGAGCTAGTCACTGGGACACTCAACAAAGAGAAGGTCTTGTCACTCTGTCACCAATAACTGATTAGGGCCTTTCACTGGGGCATCCATTATGGAGGAAGGTCAGTCATTGGGACAGCCTTCACAGAGGAGGGCTACCCAGTGCAGCTACCATTAGGGTGTTGTTCACTGGGGTATCAATCACAGAGGAGACTCAGACACTAGGATTTATATAATGGATATTTTAATTACTGGGCCTCATCTGTAATTGATGCCACCATGACTGACCCTCCACCAGA
>NW_007260583.1:28048-50000 GCF_000164805.1 Carlito syrichta | reverse complement strand
TTCTATGTTAGGATCCCTAAAACTGGTACTGCTCTGTGATGGATGATCCAGGAGATTTCCAATCCTCTGTGAAGGGATTGGCCCTCAGTTTGATGAGTGTCCCAGTGACTGCCCCACATCTGTGATGATTGTCTCAGTGACTAATCATACTAAAAATTGGTGCCCCAGTTATTAGCCCACCTATTTAGTGGGTGACTAGTGACTGACCCACCTCTTATACGGGTGCCCCAGTGACACCTTACTCTGTGATGGGTGCCCAAGTTATCAGCCTTCTCTGTGGTTGGTGCTGCAATGACTGCTAATTCATTGTGATGGGTGCTGCAGTGTTTCACCCTCTTCTGTGATATGTTTCATTGTAACAGGTCCTCTGCTCAAATGACTGGACCAGTAAATAGCTCTCCTCTCAGATGCGTTCCAAACTTTCTGGGTCTCCACCATAATGGGTGCCCTGGTGACTTGCTTTCCTCTCTGATGCGTGTTCCAGTTACTGACTATTATCTGGATAGATGTCCTAGAGACAGGGTCTCTTCAACAATGGACACTCCACTGAATGACCATCCTCTGTTATATGTGTCCAAGTGACTGGTTCTCCTCTTTGAATATACTCCAGTGACTGATCCTTCTTGTTGATGTTTGCCACGGTGTGTACATTGTGTCAGTGATTTGGGTCTCAGTCAGTGCCTGATGAATAATGGTTGTCTCAGTGACCAGCACTCCTCCATTATTGGTACCCCAGTAATGGTGACTCCTTAGTTATTTGTGTTCCTAGGGTCTAGCCCTCCTAGGTAATGGATGTCCCAGTAACTTGGCCTCCTCTATATTTGATGCCTCAATGACAATTTATCCTAGTTGATGGGTGTCCTGGTGACTGTCTTTTTATTGATGACTACCCCTATGACTGGTCCTCCTCTCTGGAGCCAGTCTGAGTTATTGGTCTGTCTACATAATGGGTGCCTCTGTGACTAGCTCTCCTCTGTTATTAGTACTATGGTGACTAGTCTTAAGTGTGAATGTCCCTGTGACTAGCGCTCCTTTTTGAGGAATTCTTCTATGATTGACCTGCCTCTGTGGTGGGTTTCCCAGATAATAGCCAGTCTATCTTATGGGTGCCCAATTGACTGTCCCTCATCTCTTTTCAGATACACAGTGACTGACCCTATCATAGCTTTTCCAAAGAGTTGGCCTCCTCTGTTAATGTTGCCCCAGTGACTGGCTTTTCTTCATGGTGTGTGGCTTAGTGACTGTCCCTCCTGTGTTTTTGGTCCTTCATTGACTATCTCTTCTCTGTTATTGGTGCTCCACTGACAGGCTCTTCTCTGTTATCTATGTCCCAGTAGCTGGCCCTCATCTCTGATGGATACACCAGTGACAGGCCTCCTCCATATTGTGTTCCCCAGTGTCTAGCCTTATACTGTGTGGGTGTCCCAATCTCATCTATGATGGTTTCCCCAGTAATTGGCTCTCTTCCAAAATTGGTGCACCAGTTACTGGTTCGCCTCTGTGATGGGTACCTCATTGTCTTGCTTTCCTCTGTTATTGGTGTCCCAGGAAACTGGTCTTTCTCTCTGTTGTGTGCCTCAGTGACTCTGAACTCAATTATAGGTATGCTAGTGACTGAGCATCCACTGTCATGGGATGCCCCAGTGATTAGCTCTTTTCTTTAAAGGGTAACCCAATTACCAGGCCACTTCTTTGATTAAGGCCTCAGTGACTGTCACTCCTTTGTGACAGTTCATCAGACTGGGCCTCCTCTGTGATTTACCTTCATTTAAATAAGTTCCCTAGTGTCTGGACCTCCTCTGAGATGAATGTTTCAGTTACGATCCCTTCTAATGATGATGCCTCAGTTACAAACTATACTCTGTGATGGTAGCTCAAGTGACTAACCCTTCTCTAGTTTGAGTACCCCAGTAACAGGACCTTCTCCATTATTTGTGTAACTGTGATAGGGCCTCTTCTGTGATTGAAGAACAAGTGACTGGTCCTCCTCAATGTTGGGTGCCCCAATGACTAGTCGTCTTCTGTGTCATCTGTCCCAGTGACTGGTTCACCTCCACAATGGATACCACAATGACTGGGCTTAATCTCTTATGGATGCCACAATGTCTACCCTTCATCTGTGATAGACATCCCAGTGACTAACCCTTGTATGTGAGGGGTGCCTCTGTGACTGGTAAGCCTCTGTGATGGGTGCCACAGTTAGTGCCCTCCTATGTTATGACTGCCCCAGTGACTGCTCCTACTTTCTGATGAGTGACCCCGTGAATGGTCCTCCTCTGTGATGGGTGCTTCAGTGACTACACCTCCTCTGTGATGGTTGCCCCAGTGACTGTCCCTCTTCTGTGATGGGAGTCCCAGTTACTGGCCCTCGCCCATTATAGATGTTCCAGTGTCTGGTCCTCTTCTGTGATGAGTGCCAAAGCGATAAGCTCTCCTTGGTGATGGGTGGTGGCCCAGTGACTGACACTACTCCAGGATTGACTTCCAAGTTACTCCTCCTTATCTGTTTTGGGTGTCTAAGTGACCAGCCCTCCTCTGTGGTGTATGCTTTTTTTCTGACCCTTTTGCATGATAAGTGTCACATTGACTGACCCACTTCTGTGTTGATTGTCCAAATATCTGATCTTCCACTGTGGTGGGTGACATAGTGAATGAAACTCGTGTGTGTGTGCAATGGTGAGTGGCCCTCAACCGTCCTGGTTGTTTCAATGTCAGAACCTTCTCCAAAATGTGTGCTCCAGTGGCGGTCCCCATTCTGTGTTGGTTGCACCAGTGACTGACCCTCCTCTGTGATTGGTTCACTTTTGAAGGGTCCTCTTCTTTGATAGCTGTCCCAGTGTTGGTCCTTCTTTGTTATGTGTCCTCAGTGACTGGCTCTGCTCTGTGATGAGTGTCTCATTGCCTTGGTTTCCTCTGGTTTCAGGGCCTCAGTGATTGGCTTTCCTCTATAATATGTGCTCTAGTGACTGGCCTTCATTTGGAATGGTTAGATCAAGAAAAGATCTCTTCTGTGATGGATGCCTCAGTGAATGGTTTTACATTGTTATTGGTGTCCAAGTGACTGTACTCGTCTGCAAGGTGTATCCCAGTGAATTATTCTCCTTTGTGATGAGTGACCCAGTAACTGCTTTCCTTCTCTGATGAGGGTTCCAGTGATTGGCTCTTTTCTATGATATGAGCCCCAGTGATTAGCCTTCTTCTGTGATGGTTGCCTCAGTGACTAGCACTTATCTTTAATGGATGTTACTGAGACTGCCCCTCATCTGTGATGGGAATTCCAGTGACATGTCTTCCTCCATAATGGATACTCCAATGAATAGCCCACCTTTGTGATTGGTATTCCTGTGACTGACTCTTCTTCAGAATGGGTGTCATAGTGACTCACACTCCATTGTGATGGTTGTGCTAGTGCGTGGCTCTCCACTGTGACTGACTCTCAACTATTAGGGTGCTTCAGTGACTGTCCCACCTATGTGGTGTGCCCAGTGACTGGTCATCCTCTGTGAGGCGTGCCCCAGTGACTTGTCTTATTCTGCTGTGGGTGCCACATTGAGTAGCCATCCATAGTGTTGGGTGTCCCAATGGCTATCTCTCCCCTGTGATGTGCACGCCATTGACTGGCTCTCCTCTGTAATAAATGTCCCAATGCCTGAGACTCCTGTATAATGGATTCCCAGTAACTGGCCATCCTCTGTGATGGATGACCCAGTGACTGGCCTTCTTCTGTTATAAAGACCTCAGTGACTGGTTCTACTCTATGACAAGTGACTCAGTGCTATTTTCTTCTGTGATTGTTTCCCCAGGGACTTGGTGTCCTATATATTAGTTTCCTGGTGACTATCCCTTCTTCATTATGGGTGCCCCATTGACAGGGCTCCTCCCTGATTGGTGCCACAGTGAATGGCCCTCCTTCATAATAGGTTTCCTAGTGAATACCCGTTGTCCTTGATTGGTGTTCCAGTAACTGACTGTCCTTCACAATCAGTGTCTCGATTATTGGTTCTCCACTGTTATGGGTATAACCATGACTGATCTATTCTTTGATGGATGGTCCAGTATCTAGGCCTCCTCCATATTTGATGCCCCAGTGACTAGCAGTCCTCTGTGATGGGTGTCTTATGACTTTCTTCTTTAATAGTCGCACAAGTGTTTGAACTGCCTTTAAAATTAATGCCCCAGTAACTGGCATACTCCATTATGGGTGTCCAGTTGACTGAGGCTTCTCTGTGATTGGTGCCCCTGGTGAATGATGCTCCATCTTAATGCTTGCTCTAGTAAGTACCCCTCCTCTGTGATGGATATTCCATTTAATGGGCATTCTGAAAAATGGGTGACTCAGTGACTAACCCTCCTTTGTGATGAGAGTTTATATGACTGGCACTCCTGTGTAATGGATGCCTAGTGTCTGGCTCACCTTTGTAATGGGAGTTATGGTATAATGGACTGGACTTTCTGCATGATTAGTGCCCCTGTGATAGGTCCACCTCTCTGATGGGTGCCAATTGACGAAGGCTCTTGTGTGATGGGTCTCTCAGTGTCTGGCCCTCCTTTGTGAAGCATGTCTGTGTGACTGATCCTCCTCTGTGATGGGTACCTCAGGGAGAGTCCCTATTCTGTGTTTGTTGCCTAATTAACTGGCCCTCATCTGTGATTGGTGTTCTAGTGACCAGTTCTCATTAGTGATTGGTATATCAGGGACTGGCCTCCTCTGCAATGACTTCCACCAAGACTCATCTTCCACTATGATGGTTCCCCAGTGACTAGACTTGCTCTGTGATGGATATCCCAGTGTCAAGACTTCATTTTTGCTGGGTGCCCTAGTTACTGGGCCTCCTTTTTGATAGATGCCACAGTGACTGGTTTTCTTTTCTGATCAGTCCCCCAGTGATTGAATCTCACTCTAAAGGGAGCCTCAATGGCTGGGCCTTCTCTGTGATGGTTGCTTCAGTGACTGGCCCTCTTCTGTGATAGATGCCTCAGTAAAAGTCTCCTATTGGTGGGAGTCCTGCTGACTAGCCCTACTCGATAATGGGTGACCCATTGATTTGGTCTTCTCTTATTAGGTGTCACAGTGACTTACTCTCCTCTGTGATTGGCCCTTCTCTGTGATAGCTGCCTCAGTGATTCTGCTGCCCTCATCCAAAATGGATGCCCTATTGACTAGCCCTCCTCTTTGCTGAGTTCCCCAGTGACTGACTTTCCTTTAGGATGTGTGTCCCAGTGACTGAAACTTCTCCATAATGGGTTTCCTAGTGACTGGCCCTCCTTCATAATGAGTACTTCAATGACTGGGCCTCCTCTGTGATTGCTGCCCCAGTGACAGACACTGCTTCATAATACTTGACCCAGTAACTAGCCCTTCTCTGTGATGTGTGTCCCACTGAATGGGTCTCATCAATAACGGGTGCTAAAATGACTTGCACTCCTTGTTGATAGGTGTCAAAATGACTGTCCCTCCTGTGTTATCAGCACCCCAATTAATGGCGCTCCTCTGTAACTGGAGTCCCAGTGACTGACATTTCTCCATTTTCAGTGCCCCAATGATTAAATTATCTCTATGATTTGTGAAACTGACACAGTCTTCTGTGATGTGTCTCCCAGTGACTAGTCATCCTCTGTGATGTGTGCCTTTGTGAATAACATGTGATGAGTGCTGCTGTGACTCTCTCCTCTGTATTTGGTGCCTCATTGCCCTGACTTCCTCTATGATAGGTGCTCCGGTGACTGGTTAGTGTCTGTAATAAGTGCCCCAGTGGTTGATCCCCATCAGTAATGAGCACTGTAGTGACTGGCCTCTGTAGTGGGGTGCCAAGTGACGAGACATCCGCTGTTGTGGATATCCCAGTGACTGGACTTCCTATATGATGAGTGCCCCTGTGACTACCTCACTTTTGTGATCAGTGTCCCAATCATTGGCCTCAATTCTAACTGATACTCCAGCAACTGAGAATCCTCTGCAATGGGTGCTACAGATACTGGTACCTCTGTGATTGGTGGTTCAGTGACTGAAGCATCAGTTAGAATCCTACTGATATGTGCCCAGGTGACTTACCCTTCTCTATTATGGGTGCCCCAGTGGCTGGTGTTCCTCCTAATGGGTGTCATAGTGACTAAGTCTCCTCTGTGATGGATGCCTCTATGACTGATCCTCCTCAGATATGTGCCTCAGTAACTGGGTCTCCACTAAATTGGGGGTCCCAATGACAATCCTTCATCCATAATAGATTTCCTTGTGACAGTCTCTGCTATGTGCTGGGTGCTCCAATGACTGGTTTCCTCTCTAGTTTGTGTCACAGCGACTAGTTATCTTCTGTAGTAATTTCCCTGGTACCTTAACTTCCTCCATAATGGGTGCCTCAGTGACTGGCCCTTTTCCATGATAGGTGTCCCAGTGACTGGTCATCCTCTGTTATGGGTGTGTCAGTCACAGGCTCTCCTTTTTGACTGATATCACAGTGTCTGGGCCTCATTCATAATGGGTGCCTGAGTAAGTGGGCTTCCATTATGATTGCCCCAGTGACTGGACCTCCTCTTTGTTAGGTGCCAAAATGACTTGTTCTCCACAATAATGGTTGCCCCAGTAACTAGAAACCCTCTGTGAATATTGTCCCAATGATTGGTCCTTCTACATAAAGGGGGCCCAAGTGCCTGGCTTTCCTTTGTTTGGGGTCCACAGGGCAAGTCTTTCTATATGCTGGGTATACCAGTGACTAGCACTCCTCTAAGAGAAGTGCAACCATGATTGACCTGCCTCTGTGATAGTTGCACCAGTAACTTGCCATCCTCTGCTAACAGTGCCCCAGTGACAGCTCATGTTATGTTATGGGTGCCCCAGTTACTAACCTTCCTCTGTGATGGTTGACCAAGTGAATGTCCCTCTTCTGTGATGACTGTCCCAGTGACTGACCCTTCTCTGTGATGGTGCCTTCTCTGTGATTGGATCCCCAGTGACTTGCTAACCTCTGTAATGCATACCTCCTTGACTGGTCCTCCTTTGTGAATAATTCCCTGGTAACTTATCCTTCTCTATGATTGGTGCCCTATTGATTAGTTTTACTCTGTGATCACTGTCCCAGTGACTGGATCTTCTGCAAAGTGTGTGCCTCAGTGACTAACCCTCTTCCTTTATGAGTGGCCCTGTGACTGGGCCCCCTCGGTAATTTGTACCTTTGTTTCTAGCCCTTCTATGATATACTTGTCCCACTTACTTGGCATTCTTCGTAATGAGTGCCTCCGTGACAAATCCTCCTTTGTGATGGGTATCTCAGTGACTGCCTCTTTTCTGTGATAGATGCTCTAGTGACTAGCTCTCCTCTCCAATGGATGTCCCAGTAACTGGGCCTCCTCCATAATTGGTGCCTCAGTGACTTGCCTTTCTCTGTGAGGGTGCCACAATAATGAGGCCTACTCCACAATGGGTGCCCCAGAAGCTGCCCTCCTCTATGATGAGTGCCGCAGTGACTAACCCTCCTCTGTGATGGGTATTTCAGTAACTGAGACTCTTTCATAATTAGTTTTCTATTGACTAGCCCTCCTTTGTGATGGGTATCCCAGTGATTGTCTGTAGTCTGTGATGAGTGTCCCAGTGACTGGGTCTCCTCTGTGAAAACTGCCCAGTGACTTCAGTGCCTTGTCCTCCAATATAATGCTTTATCCAGTGTCTAGCTCTCCTTGTGAAAATTACCTCAGTGACTGATCATCTTCTATGATGGGTACTACACTGACTTTTCTCCTCTGTGATGACTGACCTAGTTAGTGGCCCTTCTCTGTGATGGGTGTCAGAGTGACTGGCCTTCATCTTTCATGGTTGCCCCAGATATTAGTGCTCCTCTATAATTTTTGCCCCAGTGACTAGTTCACCTGAATGATGGGTGATGAGGGACTGGGTCTACTCTAAAATGGGGGGCCAGTAATTGACACTACAGTGAGATTAGTACATCAGTGAATGGCCTTCCTTTCTTATCAGTGACCCAGTGACTGTGTCTCCTCCATATTGATGCCCGAGTAATTGACCCTCCTCCATTATAGGTGACTCAGTTACTGTGCTTATGTTGTAATTGATTCCAGTGATAGACCCTCCTCCACAGTGATTGCCCCAGTGATTATTCCTCTTTGTAATGGGTATCCCAATAACGGAGATGCCTACAAAAGGGCGACCCAGTGACTGTCTCTCCTTTGTAATGGGATTCCCAGTTACTGGACCTCTTCCATCATGAGTGACCCAGTGACTGGGTTCCTTTTGTGATTGGTGCCACAATAACTGGCCTTCCACTATAATGGTTGCCACGACTAGATCTCCTCTATAAATCTTGTCCCAATGACTGGTTCTACTCCAAAATGCATGCCTCAGTGACTGTCATTCCTTTGTTTTTGTTTTTTTGTTTTTTTGGGGGGGGGTTTGAGTTGGAGTCTCACTCTTTTGCCCAGACTGGAGTGCTGTGGCTGCTCCCGGTCACTGCAGCCTCGCCTGCTGGGCTCCAGCGATCCTTCCACCTCAGTCTTCCGAGTAACTGGAATTACAGGCATGCGCTACCACACCCGGCCAAATATTTTATTCATTGTAGAGATGAGATCTCGCTGCCCAGTCAGCTCTCAAACCTGCAGGGTCAGGCAATCCACTCACCTCAGCCTCCCAAAGGCATGGAATTACAGGCTGAGTCCCCTAGCCCAGCTTCATTACTTTGTTATAGGTGTCACAGTGATTAGCATTCCTCTGTGTTTGTTTTACCAGTGACTAGCCCTTCTCTGTGTTTTATGTATTAGTGATTAGTACTCTCCTTTGAAAGTTGTCCTTGATATCAGCCCACATATGTGATGGGTTCTCCAGTGATTGCCACTCCTTTGTTCTGGGAGATCCATTGACTGGCTCTTTCTGTGATGACGGTTCCAGTGACTGGCCCTACTTTGTGATGAGTTATCATTGACTACAACTTTTCTTTGAGGGATGTCCCAATGACTGGTCCTCCTCTGTAATGTGTGCCCAAGGAAATGACCCTCTCTGTGAATGTTATCCCAGTAACTGGTTCTCCTCCCCATTTGATGCCATAGTGACTGGCACTCCTCTGATATGGGTGCCATCGTGACTAGCCCTTTTCTAAGTTGGTTTCTCAGTAAATAGCCCTCTTCTGTGAAGGGTGCTCCTGGGACAAGTCCTCCTCTATTATAAGTGTCCCAGTGACTACCCTCCTCTGTCATAGGTATCCCATTGACTGGCCCTCTTCACAGCTGTCCAACTGACTGGCCCTCCTCTGTGATGGGTGTCTTGGTGACTTTACTCTGATGTATTCCCCAGCGACTGGACCTTCTCATTGATGTTGTCACCAATGACTGGTTTTCCCCTTTGATGGATGACACATTGACTGTCTCTCCTCATATGTTTGGTGCCACATTGACTAGCCCTCCTCTGTGATCAGTGCTCTTGTGTTTGCCCTTCATCTGTGATAAGTATGCCAGTCACTGGCTCTCCAGTGTTATGACTGGCTTTCTCTCTGATGGGTGCTCAGGTGACTTAACCTCCGTGATGGATGTTTCAGTGGCTAACTCTCCTCTGCAATCACTCTTCCAGTAACTGAGCCTCCTCCATAATTAGTGTCCCAGTGTCTATCACTCCTCTGTGATGGATGCTTCAATGACTGACTCTCCTCTATGATAGATGCCCCAGTGACTGAGCCTCCTCTACTGGGTGCCCCAGTGACTGGCCATCTTCTGTGATGTGTCTCAGTGATCGGTCCTCTTCTGTATAAAATAGTCCGGTGACTGATCATGCTTGATGGGTATCCCAGTGTCTAGAATTCCACTGTGATGGATATCCACATGACTGAGTATCCTACATAATTAGTGACCCAGAAATTAGTCCTCTTCCATTACTCAAGTGAATGAGCCTCCTCAGTTATTAGTGCCCAGTGACTAGCCCTCATCAGTAATCTGTACCTTAGTGACTATCTCTACTCATTAATGGGTATTCCAATAACTGAGACCATCCATAATGTGTGTTCTGGTTACTGGTCTTCCTCCATTATGGGTGCTCCTGTGACTGAGCCTTCTCTGTGATTTGTTCCACAGTGACTTTCTCTCCTCTGATGGGTGCCACAATGACAAGTCCTCCTCTGTGTTGGGTGCCCTATTTTCTGGGCATCCTTCATAATGGTTGTCCTAGTGACTGGTCACCTCTTTGATGAGTGTACAAGTGACCAGCTCTCCTCTCTGAGCAGTGAATAAGTTTTCTCATAATGAATACCCTTCCTCTGTAATGGGTCCTCACTGACTGGACCTCCTCTTTGATAGGTGTCTCAATGACTGTGCCTCCTCTGAGATGGTTTCCCAGAGCCCAAAACTCACTTTTTCATGAGTATCACAGTGAAGGCCCTTCTCCATGATGGAAGACACAGTGACTGGGTTTCCTCTGTTATGGGTTGCCCAGTGACATGCTCTCCTCTGTGATGGTTGTCACAGTAATTGAGTCACCTCTGTGATGGATGCACCAGTGATTGGCCGTTCTTTATAATATGTGCCATAGTGCCTTGCACTTCTGTGTGATCGGTGTCCCAGTGACTGGTCCTCCTCTTTGATGGGTGTCCAAGTGATTGGCTCTCCTCTGTGACTGGTGAACCAGGGATTGTGCCTCTTCTCTGATCGGTGGCCAGTGACTGGACTTCATATATGGTGGGTGCCCCAGTGGCTTCTCTTCTTCTGTGATGTGTTTGTTGTTATTGGGCCTCCTTCATTTTGGTTACCGCAGTGACTGGGCTGTTTCTGCTATTGGTGCCCTAGTGACCGGACTTCATATATGACAGGTACTCCATTGAGTATCCATCTTCTTTGATGGATGTCCTAGTTACAGGATCTCCTCCAAAATGGGTCCTCTGTGACTAGTCCTCTGTGATGGGTGCCCAAGTTTCTGGGTCGCATTCATAATTGGTGTCCAAGAGACTGAATATCCTCTGTGAAGGATGTCTTAGTGATCTGGCCTCCTCCATAATATGTGCTCCATTGCCTGGGTCACCTTTTTGATTGGTGCCCCAGTGATTGGCACTATTCCAAATGAGTTCCCCGGTGAATAGTCCTCCTTGCTGATAGATTCCCCAGTGACTAGCTTTCCTTTACAATAGGTGTCCCATTGACTAGCCCTTCTCTCTGTTGGGTGCCCCCAAGAGTGTTCCATTTCTGTGATGGGTGCCCAAGTGACAGGACCTCCTCTGTGGTGTATGCCTCAGTGATTGGTTCTTCTCTATGATGGTGGCCTCAGTGGGTGACTTTCTTCTGTGATAGTTGTCCAGTGAGTGGCGTTCCTCTGTGAAAGTTACCTCAGTGACTGCCCTCCTCTATGCTTCATTGACCAGCTCTTCTCTGTAACATGTGTTGTAGTTACCGGCACTACTCAGTAACTGGTGCCTCAGTGATTTGCTCTCACTTGTGAAGGGAACCCCAGTGAGGGTCTCTTCCATGATGACACTCCAGTCACTGGCACTCCACTGTTATGGGTTCCACAGTGACTGGCCTCCACTCTAATGGATGTCACAGTGAATTCCTCTGCTTTGGGATGGGTTTCAATTACTGACTCTTCTCAGTGATTGTTTTTCCAGTGACTGACTCTCCTCTGTGATTAGTGCCCCAGTGACACTGACCTTCCTATATAATATGTGGTTCAGTGATTTGTTATCCTCTGTCATGGGTGTCCCAGTTAATGGCACTCCTCTGCGATGGATGTTCCAGTGACAGGCTCTTCTGCTCAGTGTCCCAGAGACAATCGCTCATCCATAATGAATGCCCTAATGACCAGACCTTCTCTGTATTATGTGCTCCAATTACTGGCACTCCTCTATGATGGGTGTCCCTGTGTGATTGATGCTAAACTGACTAGCTCTTCTGCATAATGGTTGCCTCAGTTACTAGATCTCCTCTGAAATTTGTCCCAGTAATTTGCCTTCTTCATAATGGGTGCTCCAGTAACAGGTCCTACTCTTTTATGGATGACAATGTTACTACCTCTCCTTTGTGATGGGTGTACCAGTGACTATTCTTCCCTTGTGAGGAGTTACCTCATGACTGACCTGCCTCTGAAGGGTGACAATATGTCTGACCCTTCTCTGTTATGGTTGCATCATTAATAGCCCCTACCCTGTGATGAGTGACCGAGTGACTGACCCTCCTCTGTGAGGGGTGCCCAGGTAACAGGTCCTCTTTTGTTATGACTGTCTTCACGACTGGCATTCCTCAGTGATGTAAGTGTGGGAGACTACTTGTCCTCTGTAATGGGGTTCCCAGTGACTGGCCCTTCTCCATGAAATTTGCCACAGTGACTGGCACTCTTTTGTAATGGGGAAAATAACTCTCCTTCATAATTGCTGTCCCAGTTCCTGTCCTTCTTCTGATATCAGTGTCTGAGTGACAAGCCCTCCTGTGTAGTGGGTGCCACATTTACTGGACCTGCTCTGTTGAGTATCTTACTGAATGGTTCTTCTGGGTGATGGGTGTCAGAGTATTTTGACCCTCATATGTGATGGTTGTTCCAGTGACTGGTCCACCTCCAAAATGAGGGTACCAGTGACTCACACTCCTCTGTGATAGGTGCCTCAGTGACTGTCCTCCCTCTGTGACTACTGCCACAGTGGCTGACATCCATCAGTAAGGTGCCCTAGTGACTGGGCCTCTGCTTTGACTGGTGTCCCATTACTAGATCTCCTCCATGTTGATTCCCCAGTAACTAGCCCTCCTCTGTTATAGGTGGCTCATTTACTATACCTCCTTTAATAGGTGTACCTTTGACTGGGCCTTTTGTATCACTGGTGTCCCAATGACTGAGCCTCCCTCATAATTGGTGCTCCAATGATTGGAACTCCTCTGTGAATAGTGTCCCAGTGTATTGCCTTCATATACAATGGGTACCCCAGTGACTAGCCCTCCTCTCTGATAGGTGTCACAGTGACCAGGCCTCCTTCATAATTGGTGACCCAGTGATTGTTACTCCTCTGTGATTTTTTGTCCCAATGACTTGCCATCATCTGTGATGAGTGTTGCAGTGACCAGCTTTATTTTGTGTTGGGTGTCCTAGTAACAGGGCTTTCTCCAAAGTTAGTGCCCCATTGACTAACCCTCCTCTGTAAATGGTGCCCCATTATCTGAGGCTTCTCTATAATAGGTGTCCCTGTGATTGGCTCTCCCCTGTGGTGTGTGTCCCAGTGACTGGTCCTCCTTCATAATAGGTCTTCCTTTGACAGAGTCACCTCTGTGGTTGGTGCCTCAGTGACTGATATTCTCCAAATTGGGGGGCCCCAGTGACTAACCCTCTTATTTAATGTGTGTCCCAGTAATTAGGCCTCCTCTATAATTGATGTGGCAGTGACTACTGCTACTTTGTGATGGGAGCCCCAGTCATTGGATCTCCTCTGTGATTGGTTCCCCAGTGCCTGGATCTCCTTGTTAAAATTGTTCCAGTGACTGGACTATTGTGTGATGGGTGGTCCATTGAATTGCACTCTTTTATGATAGGTCACCCAGTAAATTGATTCTTTCTGCATTAGATGTCCCGGTGATTGTCCCTTTTCTGTGATGGATGTCCCAGTGATCATCATTCTGCGATGGCTGACCCAATTTATAACCCTCATCTGTAGTGAATGCCCCAGGGACAGGTCCTCTTCTGCAATGGGAGTCTCAGTAACTAATCTCCCTTTATCACAGATGCCCCAGTGACTAACTCAACTCTGTGATGGTTGTCCCTGTGACTGATTCTCCTCCAAAATGGGTACCACAGTGTCTTGTCTTATTCTGTGATGGGTGCCTTTGTGACTTATCCTCCTCTGTCATGGGCGACCACGTGAATGGTTCTCCTTTATATTGATTTTTCCAGCGACTGCCCATTCTCTGTGTTGTGTGACCAGTTACTAGCCCTCCTCTGTTTTCAGTGCCTCAATGACTGATGCTCTTCTATGATGACTGTCACAATGACTAGCCCTTCTGTGTGATGGATGTCTCAGTGACTGATCCTACTTTAGGTTTGTTGCCTCACTGATTGCTTCTCTTTTGTATTGGCAGGTTTAGTGCCTGGCTCTTCTCTGTAATCAATACCTCAATGACACACCCTTCTGTATTATGAATGTGCCAGTGCTTTGTCCTTCTCTGTTTTCTGCTGTTATTGACCAGAGTGTGAGAAATAAAATGCCAACACATAGAGAATCCAATATTTTGAGTTCTTTTAATTAGCTTTTGAACGAGAGTGTTAATTCCATTAAAATATCTCGGCATCCAGCAAAACAAGCAGGGGGCTATTCAAGGCAAAAACCACAGCCTTTCCAACTACAGTTTACATTTCAGGAAGGGGTCAGAGTCAGGGATGAAACAAGTTGCAGCTTACTTTGTTTGGTCAGCCAACTATTGTTTGCTTAACAGAATGTAGGGAGTAGGGGATTTCCACAAAAGAGGAGAGTTACATTTCAGGGGCTAAGTGCAGTTCTGGTTACATGCGATCTGGTTATATGCAAGGAGGGAAAGCTGTATTTGGAGAGCAGGCAGGCAATCAAAATGAAAGATTTTAACAGAATTGAGTTACTTATGTTAAACAAGGCTTTACAGGTTATTGAATGTTATACAGTCATATAGGTTTTACAGACATTTCAGTGTGCCCAGCAAATAATCCTTCTCTGTTATGGGTGTGCCTGTGATGGGCTCCTCTCTGTGAGGGGTGCCTCAGAGACTGTCCCTCCTCTGCATTTTCTGTTTGATTGAATGATCTTCTGTGATCGATGCTGCAGTGACTGGCCCTCATCTCTGATGGGTACACAAATTTCTAGACCCTCTGTAATGGGTGCCCCAGAGACTGGCCCTCCACTCTAATGACTGCCTCTGTGACTAGGCTTCCTCTGTGGCCAGTACTTTAGTGGCTAGAACTCTACATTGTTATGTGCCCCAGTGACTGGTCCTCTTTTTGGATGAGTGCTCCAGTGACTGACCCTACTCTGTGATAGGTGCCTCATGGACTAGGTCTCCTGTTGTGTGCCAGGTGACAAGTCATTATTATGGGTGCTCCTGTGACTGGAACTCATTCTAATGGCAGTTCCAGTGACTGGCCTCCTTTGTGATGGATATCTTGATGACTGGCCCTTCTCTGTGATAGGCGGCATGGTCACTGTGTATCACGTGGTTGGTTACCCAGTGACTAGCTCTCATCTATAATGGATACACTATATGGTGGGTGACTCAGTGACTGGCTTTCCTCTGTGATCAGTGCCCAGCGATTGACACTCCTTCTAATGGGTACCCCAGTGACTGTCCCTCTTCTGTGATAGGTACCTCAGTATGTGGGTCTCCCAGTGGCATGTTCCTTGGTGAAAAGCTCTCCTAAATTTGAGTGCCCCAGCGATTATCTCTCCTCAATGATACATGGCCCAATGACTAGTCCTCCTCTATAGTGTGTACCCTTGTGACTAGGCTTCCTCTGTGATGGGTGACCCGGTAACTGGGCCTCCTTCATTTTGGATACCCTAGTTATATGTCCTTATTTTTGATGACTGGCCCTCTTTAATGATTTGTTCCCAGTGACTGGCCCTTCTTTGTGATGGTTGTCCAAGTGACTGATCCTTCTCCATAATGGTTTACCCAATGACTGGCCTTTCCCTGTTATGATGCCATAGTGTCAAATCCTTCCCTGTATGTGGGTCTCCATAGCTAGCTTTTCTATGTTAGGGGTGCCCTCTGACAGACTCTTCTCTGTTATGAGTACCCCAGTGACTGCCCCTCTTCTGTGAAGGGTGCTACAGTGACTGGCTCTCCTGTGTATTTGGTGCACTAGTAACTGGCCTTCTTCTGTGATACCTGTTCCATGGCTAGGGTCTCCTTTTTAATGGGTGTCTCTGTGACTTTCTTTCCTCTATTATGGATGTCTCAGTGATCAGGCCTCCTCTGTGATTGGGGCCCAGTGACTAACTCTCCACTGTGATGGATGTTCAGTGACTGTCCTTCCTTGTTTTTTGGTGTCACTTTGTCCTCATTTACAGGCCCTACTCTGTGATTAATGCTCCAGTAACTAGCACTCTTCTTTAATAAGTACTACAGTGACTGGCCTGCTCTGTAATGGGTAACCCAGTGACTGCCTTCCACTTTTTTTGGATGCTCAGTGACTGACCTTCCCTATGATTGGTCCTTCATTGACTTGCTGTCCTCTGTGATGTTCCAGTGCCTGGATCTCCTCTGATATAGATGACCTAGTGACAGATGGGTGCCCCAGTGATTGTCCTCCCCTGTGATGGGTGATAGTAATTGGACCTCTACCATAATTGTTGTCCCAGTGATAAGCCATCCTCTTTGATGTGTACTTCAGTAACTGATCTTTCTCTGTGAAAAATACCTCAGTGATTAGTCCTCCTCTGAGATGGGTGCTCCAGTGACTAACTCTCCAGTATTGCTTCCCTAGTAACTGGGTCTCCTACATAATGAATGCCCCAGTGACTAGCTTCTATTATGGGTGCCCCAATTACTGGGTCTCCAATGTGATTGGTATCCTAAACTGGACCTCATCCATGATGGGCAACCTACTTTCTAACCCTCCTCTGTGATGGGTTTCCCAGTAACTGGGATTCCTTATTAATGGGTGCCCAATGACTTCTACCCTTGTTTTGTGTACTCCAGCCACTGGAACTCCTCTCTGATTGGTGTCCTTGTGAATGGAACTACTCATAGTGGTTGCCCTCATGACTAGCCCTACTCTATAATGGTTTTCCCACTTAATGGGTTTGCTCAATAATGGGTGACTTAGAAATTAGCCCTCCTTTGTGATGGGTGTCCCTGTGACTACACCTAATAAATGATGGGTGCCTCAATGACTGGACCTACTCTTTAATTAGAGTTCCAGTGACTGGCCATTCTTCATGATTGGTGCTCCAAGGAATGAGACTCCTCTGTGACGGGAGTCACAGTGACAAACCCACTCCTTTGATGGGTCTTCCCATGACTAGTCCTCCTCTGTGATGAATGCCCTAGTGACTGACCTTCCTTTGTGATGAGTTACCCAGTGACTCACTCTCTTTTGTGATGGATGTCCCATGACTGGCTTGCGTCACCTCCACATATGTGGGTTAGTCACTGTGGGAAAGATAACAGAGGAAGGTAGGTCATTGAGGCATCCGTTATGAATGACGACCAGTCACTTGGACAACAATCACAGAAGTGAAGACCAGTCACTGGGGTACCAACCACTGAAGAGGGCCTATCACTTGTACACTTGTCATAAAGGGGTTCTGTCACAGGGGCACCAAATATGGAGGAGGCCCACTTACTGAAAACCCATCACAAAGGAGAACTTGCCACTAGGGCATCCATCATGAAGGATTGACAGTTATTGGGGAACAAATCACCAAGTAGTTACAGTCACTGGGACACCTATAATGAAAGAGGCTAGTCATTGAGCCACCTGTTATGTAGAAGAATCAATCACTATGGGCAGCAATCACAGAGGGATGCTAGTCACTTAAGCACCCATCACCAAGGAGAATTAGTCACAAGGCATTTTTCACAGAGGAAGGTTAGTCCTTGTTGTACAACCAGAGAAGAGGGCCAGTCACTGGACTTATATTACACATAAGACCCTGTCACTGTGGAATCTTTCACAGAAGACATCCAGTAACTGGTACACGCATTACAGAGGAGAGCTGTTCCCTAGGGCACCTATCAGAGAATAGGGCTAGTCACAGGGAAACAAATTATGAGGACTTAGTTACTGAACACACATCAAAGATGAAGAATAGTCACATGGGAATACAATTTGGAATAGAGTCATTCACTGGAGCTCCAATCACAGAGAAGGATCAGTCAAAGGAGCACCAATTAAGGAAGAAGCCTAGTCACTGGAAAAGCCAGAATGGAGGGAGTCCAGAAAATTCAGCATCCATCACAAAGGAGGGCTAATCACCAGGACACCCATTTTAGAGGTGGGCTGGTTACTAGGAAACCCATCACAGAAGAAGGCTAGTCACTGTGGCACCCATTCCAGTTGAGGGTCATTCAATGGGTCACCCATTAGGAGGAAGACCAGTCACTGGAGAAATGATCACAAAGAAGTGCAAATCACAGAGGCACCTTCCACAGGGGGTGACAAGTCACTGAGGTATGCATTCCAGACTAGGGCCAGTCATAGGTGCACCCGTTAGGTGGAGGGCTAATCTCTGGAGTACTGATCACAGAAGAGGGCCATTCAAATAGGCACCCATCCAAAGGAGGTCCAAATACTGAAGCACACATCACAGAGTAGGGCCCATCACTCAAATATGCATAGAGGATAACCAGTCACTGAAGCATCCATGATAGGAGATGTCTAGTCATTAGAGCATTCATTATGGAGGACAGTCAACCATTGAAGTATTGATCACAAATGAGGTCTTATCACTAGAGCACCCATCACAGAGGAATTTCAGTCATGGCGTACCCATATTAGAGGTGGGTGAGTCACTGGGTCATTCATTAAGAAAAACCTTACTTACTGGGACACTCAACACAGAAGAGAGGCAGTCACTGGGAAGAATATCAGAGGAGAGACATTCACTGGGGCCTCTGTCACAGAGGAGAGCTTGTTACTGAGGCACCCATCACATATGAGGAACAGTCACTGGAGCAACATCATAGAGTAGAGCCAGTGACTGAAACCCATCACAGAGGTGGGCTCATTACTTTGGCACACATCCCATAGAAAATCCAGTAACTAGGGCAAACATCACAGAGGAGAGACAGTCACTCAAACATGTATCGTAGAGGAAAACCATTTAGGTACTAGTCACAAATGAGGGGCAGTCACTAGGGCACCCATCACAGAGGGTTTACAGTCACTAAGAACCCATAATACAGGTGAAGGAGTCACTGTGGCAGTCACCAAGGAAAAGCCTAGTTACTGGGCAATGAAACACAGAAGAGAGATAGTTACTAGGAAAATACATTACAGAGGAGAGTCAATCATTGGGACAACCATCACAGAGGAGGGTTAGTCACTGATGCACCCATCACATATGGGGACTATTCACTGTGGTAGCATCATAAAGTACATCTAATCAATGAGACACCCATCACAGAGCGAGTCAGTCACTTTGGCACGCATTCCATAGAAAAGCCAGTCACTGGGGCACACATTATTAAGAACAGCAAGTCACTGGTGCACCAAGTAGGAGGAGGGCAAGTCATGGAGGCACCAATCACAGAAGAAAGCTAGTCACTGAGAAACCCATCAAAGAAGATAGCTAGTCACTAGGGCACTCATCCAGAGGAGTCCTAATCCCTGGGGATTTCATCACAAAAGAGGAACAATCAGTGCTGCACCCATCACATAGGAGGGTCAGTTCCTGAGGAAACCATTCCAGAGGAAGGTCAGTCACTTAGGCACCAATCCCAGAGGAGGGTCCATTACTGAGACACCCATCACTGAGTGGGGCTTGTCACTGCTGCACCAATCTTGGAGGAAGACCATTCACTGGGGCACCAGTTAGAAGTAAGGTCAGTCACTGTGTTAAGAATAACAGAGGAGAACCAGTCACAGATGTACTTAACCCTGAGGATAGTCAGTCACTAAAGCACCCATCCCAGAGGAGGCCAAGCACTGGAGAACTCATTAGGAGGAGGGCAAGTCACTGAGATATTGACCACAGAGGGGGGTCAGTCATTGAGTAACCCATCACAGAAGATGCCCAGTCACTGAGGAACCTATCACAGAGAAGGGCCAGTCATTAAAAAATCTAATAGAAGGAGGGTCAGTCACTGGAAACCAATCAAAAAAGAGGCCAAATTACTAGGTAACCCATAACAGAGGAGGCCTGGCCACTGGGGCACTCATCACAGAGGACAATCAGTCACTGAAGCACACATCACAGAGTGTCAGTCACTGAGACACCCATCACAGAGGGGGGGCAGTGACTTTTTTACTCATACCATAGGAGAGCCTGTTACTGGGGCACATGTCACAGAGAAGAGCCAGTCACTGGAGCACCAATTAGGAGGAAGGCCAGTAACTGAGAAACCCATCACAGAAGATGACTAGTCCCTGAGGCATCCATCATATTGGAGTGCTATTCCTCGGGACCCCGATCACAGAAGAGGAACAGGCAGTGATACACCCCTCAGGAGGGCCAGTTACTGAGGTACTCATCCCTAAGAAGGGTCAGACACTGTGGCACCCATCCCAGAGGAGGGATAGTCAGTGAGGCATCTACCACAGAAGTGGACTGGTCACTGAGGCATCAATCCCATTTGAGAGCCAGTCACTGGAGCATTCAATAGAAGAAGGACCAGTCATTGGGGCAAAAATAACAGAGGAGGGACAGTCACTGATGCTCTCAATACAGAGGAGAGTCAGTCACTGATGCATCTATCCCAGAGGACAGACACTGGGTCACCAATTAGGAGGAGTGCCAGTCACTGGGGAACCAATCACACAGGAGGCCTGGACACTGGGGCGAACATCACAGTGGAGGGTCAGTCACTGGAGCACCCAGTTGGTGGAAGCCCAGTCACTGTGTCAATAATCATAAAGGAGGATCAGTCATTAAAACACATATCACAGATGAAGTCCAATCACTGGGGAATCCAACACATACTAGGACTAGTCATTTGTGCACCATTCATAGAAGAGAGTCAGTAAATGGGACACATATCAGAGAGAAAGACTAGTCACTCTGGCACCTTTTACAGAGGAGACCCCATCACTGTGCCATGCATTATAGAAGAGACACTCTCACTCACTGGAGCCTCTATCACACAGGAGGGTCAGTCAATGAGACGCTCATTATGAAGGTGGCCCAGTCACTGGAGCACCCATCAATGAGGAGGGTAATGATGAGGTGGCTCAGTCAGTGGCATACCTATCACAAAAGATTGTCAGTCACTGCACCAACCATCACACTGGAGGACAAATCACTTTGGCACCAACACAGAAAAGAGAAAGCCCCTGAGGCACGCTACTCACAGGAGGGCCAGTCACTGAGGCACCCTTTCCAGAAGAGGGTCAGTTACTTAGAAACTCATCACAGACGAGATCAAGTCACTTGGATATATGTAAAGAAAAGGACTAATCACTGAGGTACTCACTCAGAGGAAGTCAGTCACTGGAACACCCAACATTGTGGAGGGCCAGTCACTAGGTCATGCATAATAGAGGATAGCCACAAAATAGAGGAGAGCCATGGTTGCTCCAGCAACCATGATGGAAGAGTGCTAGGCACAAGGGTTCTTATTATAGAGATGGCCAGTCACTGGACTGCTGATCACAGGAGAACCATTGGGTTCCCATTACAGTGGAGTCTCAGTCATGGGGCACCCATTATATATGAGGGCCAGCCACTGGGGCATCCATCAGAGAAAGTTATGTTTATTGGGCAACTATTACAGAGGAGAGCCAGTCACTGTACAGACATCTCAGAGGAATACCAGTAGTTGGGTCACCCATCACAGAGTAGGGCTACTCACTGGGGCACCCATCACAAAGGAGGAGTATTCACTGGGGAACTCATTACAGAGGAGAGATAGTCACTGGGGTAACTATCACAGAGAAGGATTAGTCCCTGGGGCACTATCACAGAGGAGAGTCAGTCACTGAGGTACGCATCACAGAGCAGGCCTAGTCACTGAGGCACCCATCTCAGAAGAGGACTAGTCACTGACACCCATCACAGATGTGGGCCAGTTACTTTGGCAAACATCACACAATAGGAACTGCCACCAGGGAACCAATGGGAAGGTGGGTCATTCACTGGAGCACTGTTCATAGAGAAGACACAGCCACTGGGGCTTCCATCACAAAAGAAACTTGGTCACCGGGACACCCATCACATTGCACAGTCAGTCACTGGAGCACCCAATAAGAAGAGGGCCAGTCACTGAAGCATCAAACACAGAGTTTCAGTCATAGGGCACCCCCACCCAATACAGAGGAAGTCCTATCACTGGGGCACCAACCAGAGAAAACTCTAATCACTAGGGCAACCAT